>NC_057717.1:67305157-67322845 GCF_004010195.1 Chiloscyllium plagiosum | reverse complement strand
TTTTACTGTGAGTGATCTTACCGGCTTCAGGATTTACCTCTCTCCATCTCTCTCTGGCTGACCAACTGTCTTTGATGTGGTCATAGACGAAATCGGCGTTATGAATTCGGCTGAGACAGGACCTTCATGAGAACCTACAGGAGACAGAGAAATAGAAAGAATTGGAAATTAGACTGATGCAGTGAGGGTTACACAGGGAGAATGGCACTGAGTCCCACAGAGATCTGGAAAATCCCAGACTCCATCCCTGGCCTGTGCTGCTGTGTCTCTCTGGAGTGGAGAATTCTGTTGGCTCAGGATCTGGAGTAACTGCAATAGAGAGAGACATTGACAGAGCCAGCAATTAGACTCACACAGTGAGGGATACCACATGGAGAGATGCTGAGTGATATCACCAGAGTGCAGGAAGATTTCAAAATCAAGCATGACCATGGTGAAGTGGTTTTGATACATGGTGCAATGGGATCAGTACTCAGTATGAGTGGGAGAAGTGATGGCCTCGTGTTATTCTCACCAGACTGTTCATCCACAATTTAATGCCGGTGTCCACTTTACTATCTAACTGCCTAATATCCTTTCAGGAAGGATATCTGTTATAGGCAGCATGTCTGGCCGACATTTGACTCCAGACCCAGAGCAATGGGGTTGACTCTCAACTGCCCCCCGAAGTGATCTGGCAAGCCTCTCGGCTCAAGGGCAGCTCAGGGTGGGAAATACACGCTGGTCAGCCAGAGACATCAATATCCTTCAAGTGAATTAAAAAGAACACTGTTGGGAGCAGTGTCCTGGCCAATTATGTTGGTAGGTTTATGGACAGCGGTTTAAACTGACAGAGAGGATGCAGGGACAGGGTTAAGTTGAAAGGAGTTTTTCAAATCCAAAGAGAAAATGGAGATGTTGCTGAAGACAAGCAGAAAGGAACAGGAAGGGACAGAGTTTAACTGAAACGATATATCAGTGTATTGGATTGTGACAAGAAATTGCGAAAAGAGTCACTCGTAATTTTTGTTTGGAATGGATAACGTATCTGCAATAAGATTGATGGACTGTGGCACAGAGACTAATGAGATTTAGTGGTTTACAGGGTGAACAAAAGGTGGAACATGAATATTCTATTGTACACAATCTTGAGGGGTCTCAGGGAGTACAGGATTGGTAACCCTGACAGTAATGGGTAACAAAGGCATTACAGAGAAAGCATTTGGCCTCAGATTATGCAGCTGAATCAGTCTGAATGCTGATTCTGGGTAACACGTGACAAAACCAAACGCAGGAGAACAGTTTTGAGGCTGCTTAACAGCATTTCATTGCTCATCACTGTGAGACATTCCAATGAATTCCTGTGTAATGCAAAGGCACTGTGATAATTTTAGGCGACTTCAAACTTTGTATAATCTGGGACAGTCACATTGGCAAAAGTGATATTCTACAAACTCCTCTTCGAATATTTTTGTCAGTTTTTTTGGATAACACATTGTGCAAATGGCCAGCACGGTGACTATCTCAGATCGACCGTTGGGTGATGACGCTGAGTGAAAGAATAATGTCAAACTGAGATATCCTCTGGGAAATTGTAGCATAGTGGAATTCAGTGAGTTGATGGATTTTTATAGTGACCATAAAGCACACCCTACAATCACAACCAAAACCATTTACATGTGTTTCAGAGGAGAACTGACCAAGGTAAACAGGGGAATCTGTGAAGTTTATGGCTGGAAATGGACAGTGGAAAGCATTTACAGTCATAGAGATGTACAGCACAGAAACACCCTTCAGTCCAACTCGTTCACGCCAACCACATATCCTAACATAATCTTGTCTTATCTGCCAGCACTTGGCCCAAATCCCTCTCAACTCTTCCTGTTCGTATAGCCATCCACATGCCTTTTAAATGCTGTAATTGTACCAACCTCCACCACTTCACTGGCAGCTCATTCCATACACGCATTACCCTCTGATTGAAAAGGTTGCCTCATAGGTTCCTTCCATATATTTCCCCTCTCACCCTGAACCTCGGCCCTCCTGATCTGGACTACCCCATCCCAGGGAAAAGACCCTTGCCTGTTAATCCTATCCATGCCTCTCATGGTTTTATAAACATCCATATGGTTACCCCTCAGCCTCAGACATTTCAGGGAAAACAACCCCAGCCCTTTTAACCTCTCCCAATAGCGCAAATCCTCCAACCCTGGCAACATCATTGTAAATCTTTTCTGAATCCTTTAAATTTACACAACATCCTTCCGACAGGGAGGAGACAAGAGTTGCACGCAATATTCCAAAATTGGCTTATCCAATGTCCTGTACAGCCACAACATGACCTCCCAACTCCTTTACTCAATTTTCTGATCAATAAATGCAAGCATACCAAACACTTTCCTCACTATCCTATCTACCTGCGACTCCACTTTCAAGGAGCTATGAACAAGGTCTCTTTGTTCAGCAACACTCTTTAGGACCTTACCATTAAGTGTATCAGTCCTGCGAAGATTTGCTTTTCCAAAATTCAGGATCTCACATTTATCTAAATTAAACTCCATCTGCCACTCCTTAGCCCATTGGCCCATCTGATCAAGATCACGTTGTAATCTGAGGTAACCTTCTTCGTTGTCCACTACACCTCCAATTTTGGTGTCATCGGCAAACTTACTAACTATACCTCCTATGATCACATACAAATCATTTATATAAATAATAGAAATAGTGAATTCAGCACCGATCCTTGTGACACTCCACTGGTCACAGGCCGACAGTCTGAAAAGCAACCCTCCATACCACCCTCTGTATTATGCCTTCCAGCCAGCCAGATTCTCCTTAACCCAATTTTCCAAAGCTGTCTCATGTCTCCTTTTTGCCCTCCTGATTTCCCTCTTTAGTATACTCATGCTACCTTTATAATTTAAGGATTCACACTATCCATCCTGTCTATACCTGACATTTGCTTACTTCTCTTTCTCAACTAAAACCTCAATTTGTCTCCTCATCCAGCATTCCCGACAACGACCGGCTTTTCCCTTCACCCCAACAGGAATATGTCTCCTGTATCAGGACTGCCGTTCTCATTTTGGAACGCTTTACAATTCCCAGTGATAAAGGTTTCATTCTCTCAAAACGGAGTCTCCCCAATTCCTGTATCTCACAAAACTGCCACTTGAAAATAATGAAAAAGCAAAGAATATTCCAAACGAAGGCTTTGATGAGGTGTTGCTCTGGTCATTAACGTCGATCTGGATGTGACCAGATAGATAGAGAGTGCTTTCTACCAGAGAAGCACCAGGTCAGTGTCAGGCACACAGACAGAAAGGGCAAATAGATTCACATCTGAACTCACATCTCCCAGCCTGGCAATCTGAAGCTGTGTTCAGCCATTCTGGCAAATATCTGTATAAATAGGAAAGGGAGATCATCCCAATAGTCCAATCAAAAACACTCAGACATTCAAATTTAAACATCCTACAGGCTCCACAACCTATTACCGGTATCTCCTGCAGGATCTATGAATCGCGCTCCATCTCACCTCCTGCAGGATCCACGTCCCTTCCTACATTTTTACCACCCTCCAGGTTTTGCAGCCCATCCTGACTCCGTAACGTGGCCCAGTCTCTATAATTCTTCCTTCCTCTGTCGTATTCCCAAGAAAGGGTTTCGGAGGCCGCTGGCATTTACAGAGGGAGGGAGGGATATCATGACGTGAGAGCGTTGCAGATAATAGGAATATTGCTGTTGCAAAAAAAGAGGTTTCAGTAATTTTGCAGGTTGATGCTACTAACGGAGGTTACAGAGGTAAGGACGATCGTAGGGTCTTGAAGAGGTTTCCCAGTTTACGAGTGTTGACGGAATTTGAGGAAGTTCCTAAGATAGGGAGGGTATATGATTGAAGGGTTCCACAGACAACCTTTACAGGGATAACAGCAGGATTCTTGACAGTATGCAGGAACAGAAGAATCTTGGGGTCCACGTCCATTGATCCCCTAAAGCTGCTACTCAAGTTGATAACCTTGTTCAGAAGATGTGTGGTGCGTTGGCATTCATTAGCAGGGGGATTGAGCTGAAGAGCTAAATGGTTTTGCGGCAGCTCTATCGAGCCCTGGTTAGACAACACTTGGAATATTGTGTTCAGTTCTGGTTGCCTCATTATCAGAAAGTTGTGGAAGCTTTACAGAGGATGCAGAGGAGATTTGCCAGGATGCCGCATGGACTGGAGGGGAGGCCCTATGAAGAAAGTTTGAGAGAGTTAGGGCTATTCTCATTGGAATGAAAAAGGATGAGAGGTGACTTGATAGAGATGAACGAGATGATTGAGGCTTAAATAGAGAGGATAACCAGATACTTTTCCCATTGCACAAAAGGCTATAACGAGGGAACATAAGTGGAAGGTGATTGGAGGAAGGTTTATAGAAGATGTCAGAGGTCGGCTCTTTACACATAGAGTAGCAGGTGCGTGGAATACACTGCCAACAATGTTAGGAGAGTCCGATACATTGGTGACAACTCTTAGATAGGCAAATTGATGATAGTAAACTGTAGAGTTTGTCGGATAAAATGTCAGCACAACATTAAGGGACATGCTGTGCTGTACTGTTCTACTTTCTAAAAAAGGAGGGTTGCTATGGCACAAAGAGGTTTCAGAAAGCTGGAGAGGATTGGATCTGAAAGAAAAGAGTCGCAAATATGAAGTGTTGCTGGGATTGTTAGAGGTAACAGAAACAACAATGGTCTGATCTGGAGCAGATGACCAGACTGGGAGGGGTGTGGGGACTGGAGGTGGTTTCACAGGGAGGGAGGACCATAGAGCCACAGGAGGTTACAGAAATGTGGAGAGATGTAGGGCCTACAGGCGTTTATGGATATGGGGAGGTTGGGAGGGATACCAACAAGTTTACAGGCATAAGGATGTTGGTAGGATGGAGTGGTTTACACAGACAGGAGTGGTTTAGGTGAATGGAGCAGATTGTGGAAATCAAGACGGTTTTATAGATTAGAACACAGAGATATATGGAGAGCAGTCGTAACTGAAGGCTTTTATAGTTATAGAAGGGCTAAGGTTCTGCAGGTTATTTAGATATAGTGGGTGTGGAGTTTGCCATTTTTACCAGGAGGTAAGGACAGCAATTTTGGTTGGAGACAGTTTCACAGATAAGGAAGCATTAGTAACCTCCTCTAGTTTGTTCAAAGCGGCAAGGACATTAGGGGAGGGTGATGTTTACACAGTTCGGGGTGTAAGAGCTGGAGAAGGTTATGGAGATGAGTAGATGATGGACAGAGTAGAGGAGCTCACATTGACAGGGTGAGTGTTCGGCACCAGAGGGTATTACACAGGCGAGTCACAGACATTGGAGTGAGTTCCACAGATGATGACTGAGGCAACAACCTGAGAGGATTGCAGAGTCTCCACAGATTGGTCGCGTCTTTCAGACTGGAAGATGATACAGATAGCTTAAATTCAATGTTCGCCGTTTTACCTTTTCCTGAACAGAGCCTCAATATCTCTCATCAGCGAGGGATACCTAAACCTGCCAGCTTTTCCCTTCACTCTCACAGGACATACTGGCCTTTGGATTCTTGAGATAACACTTTAAAAAGCCTCTCATTTGCCAGTCCTTCCTTTTCCTTCAAACAGACTCAACCAGTTGATGGGAGCATGATTTGGAGGACCCTGTGTTGGACTGGGATGGACAATGTTAAAAATCACGCAACACCAGCTTACAGACCAACAGGTTTGTTTGGAGGCACTAGGTTTCGGAGCACTCCTTCATCAGATGGTTGTGCAGCACAATCATAAGGTATAGAATTTATAGCAACACGATTGCAGTGTAATGGAATGTAATATCAAACACATTTAGTTTCAGCCTTTCAACTTTTAGGATGATCACCTGCGCTTCGAAAGCTGGTGCTTTGAAATAAATCTGTTGGACTATAACCTGGTGTTGTGTGATTTTTAATTCACCCAATCGACCTCTGATCAATCCTGCCTAATGGCCCCAAACCTGGACCTGCTACGATGAGGTCATGTGGACCGATGTGCACGATGGCCTCTGACTGTTCACCCTCCCCCTTCAGAATATTCTGTAACCGCTCAGCAACATCCTGGACCCTGGTACCCGGGACGCAGCACACCATCCTGGGGGCACTTCTGCAGCCACACAGTCTCCTGTCTGTCCCCTCACAACTGAGTCTCCTGTCATTACTGCTATCATTAGAGAGGATCTAACAAATAGAGACTCGGGGGAACTGCCTGCAGTTGGGGCTATATTTGCAAAGTGGGAGTGTTTTAAAGTGATACAGTAAGAATCCATGGCCACTGTGTTCCTTGAAGAGTGAATGGCAAAGCCAGCAATTCCAGCGAATACTGATCAAGTGATATTGTGAGTTTGATAAAGAAAATACCGTGCAATAAAACCAGGTGAAGCCCATCACAAGTATAGATAGTGCAAGGGGGTCCTTAAAAATGAGGGTCAAACAATGGTCATAAAATATCTTTGTTAGATAGTGTTCTGGGAAAGCCACAAGTTATTTTACCAGGACAGTTAGAGTAAGAGGATTACTGGTGAAAGAGAGTGGGCCTGTTAGAAACCAAAGGGACACATTCTGCATGGAGCCAGAGGAAGTAGGTGAGGTCTTCAATGAATACTTCCCATCTGTATTCACACAGGAGAAAGGCATTTTAGCCGGGGATTTCTGTTGGGATGGTGAGGTTCGAAAACATGGTAGGATCAATAAGGAGGGGGTATTAAATGTTTTCACAAGCATAAAGGTGGAGAGATCCCGCGTCCCCAATGAAATGTATCCCAGGCTGCTATGGAAGGTAAGGGAGGAGATTGCTGGGGCCCTGGTGGATATATTTAATACTTTGGTGGCCACAGGTGAAGTGCCAAATGACTGGAGGATGCCTAATGTGGTTCCTTCTTTCAAGAAGTGCAGCAGGGATAGGCCAGGTAATTACAGAGAAGACAGTCTGACAGTAGGGGGAAGGAAATTATTGGGAACAATTCTGAGGGACAGGATGAATCAACACTTGGAAAGATAGGGATCAACTCGGCTTAGTCATCACGGATGTGGTAGAGGAAGATACAGCGTCAGGAATTCAGTTGAATATATTGAAATGTTCTCTCAAAATATTGAGGAGGGCAGTGCTGATGATGTGGGTTACATGGAGGTCAGTAAGGTCTTTGACAAGGTCCCACATGGAAGGCTGGTCCAAAACGGGAGAGCCCATGCGATCCAAGGCAAGTTAGTAACTTGGATCCACAATTGATGGAGGCTTATTTTTATGATTGTAAACCTTCGTCCAGCGGGTGTACAACAGAGACCTGTGCAGGAGCCATTGCTCGTTATTATGTACATGAACAACTCGGATGGGAATGCAGAAGGAATCATTAGTAGGTTTGCAACTGACATGAAAGATGAGGGTGTGGTTCACAGTGAGGGGATTTTAAACTTTCCAAACTTGGACTGAGATTGCTACTGTGTTAAGCGTTTGGATGGAATGAATTTGTTAGGTATGTTCCAAAAACTCCTAGTCAATATGTAAATGGCCCAACTGGACAATGGGGCTAAACCTGACCTCCTCTTGGGAAACAAGGTAGGGAACAAGACTGAGGTGCTAGTGGGGGAACACTTTGGCACAGTGACCACAATGCTATTAGTTTCAAAATAGTTTTGGTTAAGCACAGGCCTGGTCCACAAGTCCAAGTTAGAAAATGGAGCAAAACTAATCTTGATGGTATTAGACATGATAATGTTTTAAAGTGGATTGGAGAAGCTATTTGCAGGTAAAAGTAAGTCTAGAAAGTGGGAATATATTAAATGTGAGATAAAATACATGTTCAGTGCCAGCATGTTCCCGGTTAAGTGCAGCTCAATCCTGACAGAATTAGGAAACACTGGCTGACCCTTCAGGCTGTGCACAAGGAAAAGGGGGACACATGTCAAGTACAGCCAGCTGGAACAAAGGAATCCCTGAGGATCACAGGGGCTGGATGGAAATCAGGAATGCAAAAAGGCTCATGTGATAACTTTGGCAGTTAAGGTTAATGAGAATCCAAAAAGAGTCTACACATATATTAAGAGCAAAAGAATAGCGAGGGACAAAACCAGTACCCATAATGGTCAACGAAGCCAATGGTGTGTGAAACCACAAGATCCTAAATAAATATTTCACTTTGGATATTACTGTGGATAAAGACTGAGGAGCTCTGGGAACTAAACAGTGATTGGTTTGACCTATACTGGAATACTGTGTGCAATTCCGGTGTCACTGCCATCGGAAGGATGTTGTGGAACTTAAGGGACAACTAGTTCCCGCAGAGGGTGGCACATGTATGGAATAAGCTACCAGAGGAAATAATGCAGGCTCATAAAATAAATTTAACAGGTATCTAGATGGGTATATGAAGAGGAAAGGTTTACAGGGATTTTGGCAAAATTCTGGCAAATAGGACTAGAAACATCATGCAGGAGTTGGTCCGAAGAGTCTGTTTCCATGTTCTACATCTCTCTGACTCTATGTTTTGACATGAGTCCCCACATTACAGAAGAGGAGGTGCAGCAGGCTTTAAAACACAAAGGAAATCAATCACCAGGACTGATCCAGAGTATCTCAGGACATTTTGGGAAGCTGGGGAAGAAATTCCGTCGAGATGAGCAAAGGTATTTGTACCATTGACAACATTTGCGTGATGTGCTGGAAGACTGGAGTGTGGAATAATGGACAGTGAAGGAGATTTGCTAAGTTTACAAAGGGATCATGAGGATATAGGTGAAATGGCTCGAAAACCTTGGATGGAGTTCAATCTGAATAAATGCGATGTAATGCATTTGGCACAACTAACAAGGGTGGATGTTGTATAATAAATGGCAAGACCTTCGGTAGTATTGTAGAACAGAGAGACCTCGGGATTCAGGTTCATAATTATTTGAAGCGTGCTACATGGAGAGACAGGATGGGTATGAAGATGCTACCACACTTGCTTTCATTGCTCAGTCCTTTGGGTATAGGGGTTGGGGAGTTGCATTGAGATTATACAGGACATTGGTGAATCCTGTTCTGGAATACTGTGTCCAGCTCTCGTCGCCCAGTTATAGGAAGGATATTCTTAAGCTGGAGAAGGTTCAGATAAGATGTACCAGGATGCTGCTGTGTACGAAAGGTTTCAGATATATAGGGCTAGATAGACTGGAATTTTTCATTGAAGCTTGATTGTTGAGAGGCGACCTGATGGATGATTATTCAATAATTAGGGGGATACTTAGAGTTAATAGTCGTTATCTTTTACCGTGGACAGGAGAGTCTCAAGACGGGTCTACATTAAAGTTTAGAAGAGAGACGTTTAATGAAAACACATGGGAAGCAAATTTTACACTGAGGGTAGTTTACATGTGGAATTAATTTTGCGAGCAAGGAGTGAATATCATGACAATTACAATGTTCAAAAGACATTTGGATGAGTACAGGAATAAGAAAGGTTAGAAGGGATGTGATCCAGGATCAGGCTGGTGGGATGGGATTAGTTTTAGATTTTATTCAGTTGATGCTGAACAGTTTCCATGCTGTATGACTCGAAATATAATGCTGTGTTTTATTTAGAGTTATAGCGTCATAGAGATGTACAGAATGGAAACAGACCCTTCTGTCCAACCCGTCCATACCGACCAGATATCCCAACCCAATCTATTCCCACCTGCCAGCACCCGGCCCATATCCCTCCTATTCATATACCTATCCAAATGTCACTTAAATGTTGCAATTGTACCAGCCTCCACCATAACCTCTGGCAGCTCATTCCATACACGTACCACCCTCTGCTTGAAAAAGTTGCCCCTTAGGTGTCTTTTCTATCTTTCCCCTCTCACTCTAAACCTATGTCCTCCACTTCTGGACTCGCAGACGCCAGGGAAAAGACTTTGTCTATTTGTCATATCGATGCCCCTCATAATTTTGTAAACCTCTATAAGGTCACCCCTCAGCCTCCGACGCTTCAGGGAAAACAGCCCCAGCCTCTCCCTGTAGCTCATATCCTCCAACCCTGGAAACATCCTTGTAAATCTTTTTTGAGCCCTTTCAAGTTTCACATCATCTTTCCGGTAGGAAGGAGACCAGAATTGCACGCAATTTTCCAACAGTGGCCTAACCAATGTCCTGTACAGCTGCAACATTACCGCCCAACTCCAGTACTCAATACTCTGACCAATAAGGGAAAGCATACCAAACGCCTTCTCCACTATCCTATCAGAAAAGGGAAAGCCAGGGAACAACAGCCTGATGAGCCAGACATCAGGGTGGGTATGTTGTTGGAGATCATTCAAAGATGTAGGGTTCCCACGCATTTGGAAAACAAGGACTGATCACGGACAGTCAGCATGGTGTTGTGCATGGGAAAACATGTCTCACAAACTTGACTGAGTTTGTTGAAGATGTGAGCAAGGAGAGAAATTAAGGTAGAACAACAGACGTCGTTTCTCGATTCACCAAGGGCATGAACACAGTTAAGCATGATACATTTTTTAGTAAGATTGTATCCCAAGGGAAAAGGGAGAGTTGGCATCTGCATACAAACTGGAATGACAGTGGGAGGCAGAGGGCGGTGGGAAAGGGTTGTTGTTCGGACTGGAGGCCTCTGACAAACGGTGTGCCAAAAGCGATTGGTGCTGAGGCCACTGTTATGCATCATTTCCATAAACGATTTGAGTGAAAATATAGGAGTCACTGTTCGCATGTTTGTGGATACCAGGATTAGTGGGATAGTGGGCAGGGAATACAGTTATCGAAGGGGGTCTTAATCAACATTGCCACTGAGCCAAGGACTGAAAGATGGATTTTAATTCAGGTGTTGGATTTTCGATAAGACAAACCAGGGAGGACTAACAGTTAATGGTCGGGCTCTGACCAGTGTTGTCGAATGGAGAGAGACCAAGGGGTGCAGTGACGTTGTCCCTTGGAAATGGCATCACAGGTGGACAGCGTGGTGAAAGCAGCATTTGGCACACTTCATGGGACAGAGCATTGAGTACATCAGTTGGAGGTATTAGTAACATTGTCGTCAATATTTCTCCTGGGCAGATGAGGCCACAGAATGACCTTGTAAAGGTTTATAAAACCGTGCGGGCCATAAGTAAGATGAAAAGCGAAGGGTAGCTGAGTCCAAAACGAGAGGGTATAAATTGAGGTGAGAGAGTAAAGATTTGAAGTGGAGCGTGGGGAAACATGTTCCACAGAGGATGGTGCATAGATGGAATGGACTGCTAGAGGAAATGGTGAAACAAGTACAATGACAACATGGAAAAGACACTTGGGCAGGTACATGGAGAGTATAAGATTTGAAGGGGCATGGGCCAAATGCAGGGAAATGTGACTTGTCACATTTAGGAAAGTTGGGCAGCATGGACACGTTCAGCCAAAGAGTCATGCAGCACAGAAACAGACCATATGTCTCCAGTTATTGGAGGAAAGACTATCAAAACAGGCCTGATGTCAAGACTGAAGCAAATTAGAGAGATATGGATGGTTGTCTGGACTGGAGCAGGATTCAAATCTGTGAAGTGATTGGTGAGATGGGCGGAGATGACAGAGATAGAAACTATTTTTGGGGTGAGAATGATTAAACTCACTGATCCATGAGACATGCCAATACATATAGTTTTGAAGAGGGAACACAGAGCAGAAAAATCCCAGGCAGAATTTCCACCCTCTCATGGGAGGCCTGCTTTCACCTCTGGTGTACTGATGTTCACTAAGTCAGCACAGGCCTGGATTGACAACTGGGAACTCCCTGTACTGTCCGAGTACAACAAAGCTTTAAGTAGTAGTCGTCATTCGGGCTGGGGTTTGTCTGTACTATGCTCCCCCTCCAGCACTGTATCTGTGTCATGTCTTGTTAGCCGATAATTGGAGCCCTCTCATTACACTCTGCTCTGTGCACTGTGAGTGATCTTACCTTACCGCTAGATTTATTGAGGGCTCCAGATCTCCCTACCCTTAGTCTCTCTGGCTGTCCAACCATCTTCAGTGGGGTGATGGAAGAGACACCCAGCAGTTGGGAGGTCTATTGAGTCGGGAACTTCCTGAGTACCTACAGGAGACAGAGGAATAGACAGAATGGGAAATTAGATTGATGCATTGAGGGCTACACAGGTCGAATGGCACTGTGTCCCACAGAGACCTGGAAAATCCCAAACTCCATCCCTGTGCTGTACAGCCTTGTCTTTCTGGAGTGGAGAATTCTGTTGACTGAGGTTCTGGAGTAGCTGCAGGAGCGAGAGACAATGACAGAGGCAGGGTTTAGACCCACACAGTGAGGGATACCACATGGAGAGATAAAGGGTGATATTAACAGAGTGCAAGAATGTGTCAGGATCAAATAACTATGTAGGAAGAAGGGGTTTTGATTCATATTGTACTAGAATGAGCAACATGTGAGCAGGCGAAGTGATGATCTCATGGCATTATTGTGAGGCAATTTATCCAGAAAGTCAGCGAATGTTCTGTGGACACAGGTTCAAATTCCACCATTGCAAATGATTGCATGTGAATTAAGTGCTTCAAAAAAGATGAAATTAAAAACCTATAAGTGAGTATTAAGCAATTGCTGATGTTAAGAAAAACATATCAGGTGCATTCATGTCAATCGTGAAGTAATCTGAGATGGAACTGGGATATCATAGGTATTACAAAAACACAGTTGAGGGATGGACAGGACAGGCAGCTCAATGTCCCAGGGCACAGATGCTGCAGGAAGGAGAAAATGGGAGCTGAGAGAGGAGGAGAGCTGCTGGTTCTGATTGGGTGAAACATCACTGAGAGTGGATATTCCTGCGGGATCGCCCAGTGAAACTGTGTTCGTGGAATTAATCAAAAAAAGGGTCTTCCCTTTCCTCTGATTCTTCTACAGGCCCCGATAGCCCCGCCCTCCTGCATGTTGACCTTGTCAAGATGGCGGCCCGGAGACCCACGCTCCCTCTTCCCTCAAACAAATGGCGGCCGTGACGCTGAAGCCGCTTCCCTGATCAGAGACTGCCATCTCCTTACCCGGGCCTGAAGGGTCTTTTTCGAGTTTTTTTTTAACCTTTATCCGGGAGTTGTGAATTTTCTCCGCTCCTTTCTCCCAGCGAAGCACCCACACAACGGGTCTGCGCGCCGCTCTCTGAAGCCGATCTCTGCCGCTGCTGGAGAAAGCAGCTCCATCTCTGGCTGTCCTTACCAATATGACACTGCGCATGCGCTACATAGAAACCAAACTGCGCGTGCGTCTGAGGTTATTGGTGAGCTTATAGAGAATATTCCTATCTGCACAGAATCATGGGTTCAAATATTAGACATTAACAATTGCCCTTTCGAGTTACAGTCAGAGAGATGTCCAGTAAGCAAACAGACTGGTTCAACTCAACCATATCGGCCAGGTATGTAAAATATCAATCGTTCTGGGAGTTTGAAAATAAGTTTCTTACTCTAGTTGATTAAATCGATTGGAAATGTATACGTTATCAGATTTACATTTCAACTCCTTCTTAAAATCTTAAAAATCACACAACACCAGATTATAGTCCAACCTGATTTTCATAGCTATTTTTATTGAAAATTTAACATGGTTTTACAAGTTGACAAAAGAAAACTAAAAAAGAAACCCAAATATAAACATTGGTATCCAGTTTTATCTTAAATAAATGATAACTAAAATCTATCAAACAAGAAAACAGAAATACCAGGAGAAAAAAAGACAAAACTCAACTAACTACTCATCTAACTTACAACTAACCAGAGTGTATCATTAAAATTCTTACATTATTCAAGAGACAAAAAATCCAACGGAGAACACATAAATTGAGCAGTGATATATATGCTCAGAATGTGTTAACATCAGAACACAACAAAACACGTATTTATCCAAAACATCCCGAGCATAAAGCATATAAAATTCAAAAAAATAAAAGCTCTTTAGTACATTCAGATCAATATAATAAAAAACTATTTCTAAATAGTAAAAAAAAAGTATAAAATGTATTTAAACGGAGATATTCCCCCTTATTCCCAAGGGGCATTACTTCCTTTCCAAAAAAACGCATCAGAACCTCTCTCAACCAGTGCCCCACCCTTGACCCAGGCACCCCACGATAGGATAAAGAAAATTCAAGTATACTACTGAACTAGAACTAACAGTGAGTACCCGATCCCCCACCCCGCCACCACCCACACCAACACCTGGATATATTTGGTAATGTTAATACCACATATGAACATATATGACTATAAAATTACAGTCTCAGCAAATCATAATTAAATATATTTATACAAAATTACGGGGAAAACAACCCCTCTTCCAAGGACAAAGATAAAATAAGATAAGGTAGCCACCTTCCCCCCATCTACATTAACTAGAACCCCTGGCCTATTTATACATATAAGGGGATAGAAAATCGCTAAGTAAAGGATAAATAAATAAACCCTTCTTCCCACCCTCCGGAGATAATGTTAAACAGTAAAGTAATGAAAGGAAATAAAAAGGGGGTAAACCACGGTGGGAGGTAAGGCAAAACAAAATCAATTAACTCTTATAATTTGTCTGACAGGGACATACCTATCAAGGACATGCAATATCCATTCCAAAACCGAGCTCCACATTTCCATTGTCTGCATCCCCTGAATTTTGCTACCCCATTCTATGCATCCTAATTGTTATCCAAACGCATTATAATTGCCCTTGCCCCATCGTTAACTCTTGCCCTGTGGCATATACCTATCCCTTTCCAACGGTAAACTAAACGTATCTGAATTATGGTCACTCTCTCAAAAGTGCTCACCTAAAACTAAATCAAACACCTCGCCTCTTTCATTACTAAGCACCAGATCCAATGTGGCCTCCCCTCTTGTCGGCCCTTCGACGTATTGTGTCAGGAAACCCTCCTGTACACATTGAACAAAAAACTGATCCGTCCGACGTACTCGAGTTATAGCATTTCGAGTAAATGTGGGGAAGCTAAAGTCCGCCATTATGACCACCCTGTTACATTCGCTCTTACCCAGAATAATTTTGCTATTCCTCTCTTCCACTTCCCTGGAACTCTGTGGAGGCCTATAAAAAAACTCCAAGCAGTTTGACCTCTTCTCTCCTGATTCTCAACTCAGCCCACATTACCTGAATAGACGAGTCCTCATCAAAAGTTCTCTCATCCACCGTTGTACAATCCTTGACTATCATGGCATGCATAGACCCGTGGCGGCGCTTCAAACTCCATGAGGCATCCATAATCTCTATGTCAGACAGACTCAGTCTGGAACCTCCTCTGTTTTAAGACCTTATACACTGCCTGCTCTCCTCCGTTTTCCCTTTACATGCCCCCTTTCCAACCCACCCCACCTGCATCATTCAACAATTGGAGCTGGAAAGGCAGAAGTCTGTGGAATAACCTCCCTAACTTTCTCTATCCTCCTTTAAGATGCATTTTAAAATCATTCTCCTTAATCAATTTTTGATAATCCATGAAGCACCTGAGGAGATTTGCCATTGTGAAAGATTCCATACAATGCAAGTAGTTGTTGTTATTGCAGTTCATTAGGAGAAACAGGAATGCTGCATTCAGAATTCTAACAAGAAAGTCACTGATAGGCGTAGTGTGTAGGCAACCAAATAATAACACTACAATAGGATGGACAATAAACAAAGAAATAACTAACGCCTGTAAAAATGGTACGGCTATAATCATGGGTGATTTTAATCTACTCGCAGATTGGCCGAACCAGCTCAGTCAGGGTAGCCTTGAGGATTTTATTAAGTGTATATAGTTTTCTTGAACAGTATGAAATTCAGCTACAAGGGAGCAAGCTATTCAAGATCTGGCCCTGTTCAATGAGACAGGAATAATTAATGACCTCAGCGTTAGGGATCCTCTTAAAAGAAGTGATCACTGTATGGTTGAATTTAGAATACATATGGAGAGTGTGAAGATAAAATCTAATACCTGCGTCCTGTGCTTGAACACGGGGAACTACAATAGAATGAAGGAGAACCTGGATAAAGTTGACTGGAAACAGAGATTTTATGGTGGGACAGTTGATGAACAGCGGAAGATTTTCAAAGACATTTTACAAAGTGCTCAGCAAAGGTACATTCCAGTGTAAAGGAAGGAATGTAAGAAAAGACATTCTCTGCGATGGGTATCAAAGGAAAGCGACCAAACTGAACGATAAGCTAGGTCCACACCGACCCGCCGAAGCGCAACCCACCCAAACATTTACCCCTTACCTAACACTACGGGCAATTTAGCATGGCCAATTCACCTGACCTGCACATCCTTGGACTGTGGGAGGAAACCGGAGCACCCGGACGAAACCCACGCAGACACGGGGAAAATGTGCAAACTCCACACAGTCAGTCGCCTGAGGCGGAAATTGAACCCGGGTCTCTGGTGCTGTGAGGCAGCAGTGCTAACCACTGTGGCACCGTGCCGCCCACATACACCAGGTACAGTTTGGAAAGCAACAAAAGAGATGCCACTGTTTTAAAAAGGAGGTGGATCAAAAGATGGGTAATTATGCACCAGTTCGCTTATTCTCTGTAGTGGGAAAGATGTTTGGGTCTATTATCAAGGAAGAAATATCAGGGGAATCTCGATAGAAATTATGCTATTGTACAGACACAGCATGGGTTCATGAAGGGCAGGTTGTGCTTGACAAACCTGCTGCCTGTCCCGAAGTCCAACTTGGAGGATAGTCACCCGAAAGTGCGAGGCCGAATGTCCTGGACCAATGAAGTGTTCCTCAACTGGGAGGGATCTTTATTCGGGGCGACGATTCACTGGACACGTGCGCGGCCGCCAGCTTTGCAGGGGGCAAAGATCACCGGGGCGCATGTTCAGCCTACACTGATAGAGAGTCAAAGGGCAGGATTTACACAGAGCATATTCAAACCCAGAGGAATAGATTTTTTTTTCTGGATTTATTTCGTAATTCATTTAAATGATTTGGATGTGAATAGAGGAAGTACATTTAGTAAGTTTGCAGGCGACACCAAAATTTGAGACATTGTGGATAGTGAAGAAGGTTATCTCAGAGCACAATGGGATATTGAACAGATTGGCCAATGGACTGAGGAGTGGCAGATAGGATTTAATTTAAATAAATGTGAGGTGCTGCATTTTAGAAAAGCAAATCAGAGCAGGGCTCATATACTGAATGGTTAGGTTTTGGAGAGTCTTGCTGAACAAAAAGACTTTGGAGTGCAGATTCAGATTTCCTTGAATGTAAAGTCACAGGTAGATAGGATATTGAAGAACGCATTTTGTATGCTTCCCTTTATTGGTCCGAGCATTGAGTAAAGGAGCTGGACAGGACATTGGTTAGGTCACTTTTGGAATATTGTGTACAATTCTGGTCTCCCTCGTATCAGATGGAGGCACTGAAACATGAAATGTTTGAGAACAATTTCAAGGATGTTGCCAGGGTTGGAGGATACAAGCTGCAGTTTGAGGCATAATAGCTGTGGCCATTTTCCCTGGAATGTGATAGGCTGAGGAGTTATATTATAGAGGTTTATAAGATCGTGAGGGGCATGGATAGACAAGATGTTTTCCCTGGGTTGGGGGAGTCCAGAATTTGAGATATATTTTTAAGGTGAGAGGGGACAATTCAAAAGGGACCTAAAGGACAATTCATTCATGTAGCAGGTGGTGGAGACTGGTAAAGGTCCAACATTTAAT
>NC_057717.1:67302957-67304657 GCF_004010195.1 Chiloscyllium plagiosum | reverse complement strand
CCATCTTCAGAATATCCTGTTCCTGCTCAGAGACGTCCTGGACCTTGGCAACAGGAAGGCAGCACATCAGTCAGGAGCCCTGCTTACAGCTCAGAAATACCTGTCTGGCCCTGATTATACAGTCTGTTACCAATACAGCTCATCTACACATCCACCCTCCCTGCTGTACAACAGAGCTGGTCATGGTGTCATTACATTGGCTGCTGCTGCTGCTGCTGCTTTCCACTGAGAGGCCGTTCCCAGCCCCCACCCCACCCAAAACATATCCAAATCAGTGTACCTGTTTATGAGGGGGATGGCCACAGGGTCTCCTGCACTGCCTGCTAACGCTTACTCATCTTCCTGGTCGTCACCGTATTCCTCTCTGTCTGTGTAGCCCTTCCTGGTGATGTGACCAGCTTGGTAAACGTGGTATCCATGACTTCCTCAGTCTCATGGATGCTCCATAATGTGTCCATCCGTAGCTTCAGGAGCTCCATCCTGCAGATCAGGAGTTGCAGCTGATCAGACTGCCTGCATACCTACTCACTATAGACACTGGAAGTGGCCCTGATTTTCCACATATTGTAAGGGGAACATTCCATGGGAATGAATTCTCCTGCCATTGTGAATATTATCAACTAAATCTACCTTATCAACTCCAGACAATAAGGCAGGAACTGATTGTACGAACTTACCCACTCGTCATCAAACTCAAGGCCTCTCACTTAAAAGGCAAACAGTCTTTCATTTGACCTTTCATTCCGATAAAAGATGTGTTCAAACTTTCAGTCCCCATTCAGTGTGGGCTGCAGGAACCTAAATAGGCTGGTAATCCACAAATTGTTCCCTTAACCTCAAAATGAAGAAACTGATTTCCAAGAATAGAAAATTAATGTGGTTTAACAGACCCCGATCTGGTTCCTCGGTTAACATTAGTTCTGATCAGTTCCCATAGAAACATAAAAATACATTTAACCACATTCCCTCCACACTCCGTGATGCTTTTAATAATTTAAACACATATCTATGTCTTTCTGGAATGTCCTCAGTGAGTGTCTTTAAGACAGAGACAGATCGGTCCTTGATTGGTAAGGGGTTCAAAGGTTACAGGAGAAGGCAGGAGAATGTGGTTGAGAAACAGAGCAGCCATGTTTGAATGATGGAGCAGACTCTCCGGGCAAAATGGCCTCATTCTGCTCCTATATGGTCTTTATGGTCTTATGTTGGCCTGACCAAGTCAGGACAGCAGATTTCCTTCCCTGAAGGACATTGGTGAATCAGAGTGTTCAATCCATCAGGACAAATAATTTTCAGAAAATGTTGATCTCAAGGAGATTCAAGATGGCGGCAGTGTGAACAGTCTGCTGTGTTGGGTTATGTACCATACACCAGGCAAGTAGCCCAGGCAAGGTGGGCTCCTAATCCCCGCCCCCCCGTTAGTCACCCCTGAGGAACGTTTGCAGCATAAAGTAGGTAGAGCAGTTAAAGCCCCTTTAAATAAGGGTTTGGAAGATTTGGAAGTGATATGAAGCTCTCTAAGGGAAAGGGAGCGAGGGGAGTGCAGCAGGCATACCACACGATGTCGGCTATACCAGCAGCCGTTACCTCATCTCCCTTGGCAGCGCCCTTGGATTCAGTGGAGCAACAGAATTTGCTAACGGAGACTGCAAAACTCCGTCAAAAATTGAGGGAGCGCTGGAACAAGTTGCTGCCATGCT
>NC_057717.1:67284036-67302251 GCF_004010195.1 Chiloscyllium plagiosum | reverse complement strand
GAAATTAAACTTTAATCTTGCAAAACCAAAGCTGTTGGCACCAGCAAAATGTCTTCCCCAACGCCCCACAATTTCTTTGTTCTCCTCCATTTTGTACAGTTTGTTGGTCCCATGCTTATCGGATAACATTAACAGAGTCAATCATGATGGCTTGCTTTATCTTTCGAAACTAATCATCGTCTGCCACACTGATTCCTTCCATCACACTTAACCTATCACATTACAACACCATCATCTTCAGCATTAGCTCATCTCCCATGATGTAACTTACCTATCACAATGCACCACCATTATCTGTTACTGGAGCCCTGTAACATGATCCCAGGCATGCATTACAACACTAAGTTAACTACGTTACTGCCATAATAATTGCCATACTAACTTCCATATATTCTCCCCTTTGAGCCTAACAGGTCTCGCACAGAGAAAGTGTACAAGGAGGCTGGACACTCAAAAGCCAAATCAATCAACAGAGCCCCAACACCAGGCAATGGCAATTTCCAGGGTCCAAACCTCCCTCCTCACCTGGAGTAACAGGCCAAAAACCCATCCCAAAATAACCGGAACAAGAAAAAAGACCCAAAGACAATCTAAACGCACACGCAACACATGCAAGTCAGACATCTCCATCCTGCACTGCAGCAGACATCAGATCAGTGAAGCAGAGCGGTGAATCCACAACGGAAAAGGGCACTGGGCCAGAGTCCACTGTCACGCAGCACGACGCACCAGAAAAGACTTAACAAGACGAAGAGCACAGCAAAATATAAAGGCAACAACAAGCAACACAAAACCCGCACCAATCCCAATCTTAGGGAACCAAGCCTCCGATCGACCCAAAACACTATCCAACCAGCCAAAATCCCCATGGCTGGTCCCCACATTCTTCTCAAGCACCTCTCATAAATTACATTTAACCACATTCCCTCCACACTCCGTGATGCTTTTAATAATTTAAACACATATCTATCTCTTTCTGGAATGTCCTCAGTGAGTGTCTTTAAGACAGAGACAGATCCGTCCTTGATTGGTAAGGGGATCAAAGGTTACAGGAGAAGGCAGGGGAATGTGGTTGAGAAACAGAGCAGCCATGTTTGAATGATGGAGCGGACTCTCCGGGCAAAATGGCCTCATTCTGCTCCTTTATGGTCTTTATGGTCTTATGTTGGCCTGACCAAGTAAGGACGGCAGATTTCCTTCCCTGAAGGACATTGGTGAATCAGAGCGTTCAATCCATCAGGACAAATAATTTTCAGAAAATGTTGATCTCAAGGAGATTCAAGATGGCGGCAGTGTGAACAGTCTGCTGTGTTGGGTTCTGTACCATACACCAGGCAAGTAGCCCAGGCAAGGTGGGCTCCTAATCCCCGTCCCCCCGTTAGTCACCCCTGAGGAACGTTTGCAGCATAAAGTAGGTAGAGCAGTTAAAGCCCCTTTAAATAAGGGTTTGGAAGATTTGGAAGTGATATGAAGCTCTCTAAGGGAAAGGGAGCGAAGGGAGTGCAGCAGGCATACCACACGATGTCGGCTATACCAGCAGCCATTACCTCATCTCCCTTGGCAGCGCCCTTGGATTCAGTGGAGCAACAGAATTTGCTAACGGAGACTGCAAAACTCCGTCAAAAATTGAGGGAGCGCTGGAACAAGTTGCTGCCATGCTAACAGACCACGAGCAGGAGATCCAGGGTTTGGAGCAGCAGAGGACCGTACCTCGGAGGCTTGTCTTATGTTGGCTAGACCAGGTAAGGACGGCAGATCTTACCTGGAAAGGTCTGAGGGGCAGTTCCGAACGTTGGAAGGTCAGGTTCGGGCCTGCAGGAACAAGGAGACGACTGCTTAAATCGAGGTCAGCGAATAAAATCTGTGGATCCTGGATTTACCTGAGCATGAAGAAGGTGAAAACCTCGCTGATTTAGTTGAGAGGTGGTTTTCCGGAGTTGCTGGGCCTGGAGATCGAGTCAGGCCGGGTGAGTGTGGAGCGGGCCTACCAGATCACAATGTCCAGGTCCAGGTCAGTCCAACGCTCCCGCTCAGTCTGAGTGTAGCTCCAGCATTACAGGGAAAAGCATTTAATAATAGAAACAGCCAGAAGACTGGGAAGAGACCCACAGGCTTTGGCTTATAAAAGTTCAAAAATAAATGTTTCTTCATGACTTTTCCGGGGCCATAGTTAAGGAAAGGAAGACCTTTGATCATGTAAAGAAAAAATAAAAAATTTAAACATCCAATACTCTCCCGGCAATGCTACGTTTCAAATGTGAGGGAAATGTCTTCAACTTCAACTCGGCGGAAAAAGTAAAAGAATTTTTGAACTCAGTGAAATGATAGACTTTGGCCGAGGAGGGAGGAGGAAAAGAGACAGACGGACAATGGCATAATATAACTCTTTTGTATCTTCTCTATCTTTTTTCTTCTCCCTTTTGGGTCTCCGAGGTTACAGGTTTGGTATTGTTGTGGAAGAATCACTCAATGTTCGAGAAAAAAAATACCAGGAGACGCAGAAATTAAACTTTAATCTTGCAAAACCAAAGCTGTTGGCACCAGCAAAATGTCTTCCCCAACGCCCCACAATTTCTTTGTTCTCCTCCATTTTGTACAGTTTGTTGGTCCCATGCTTATCGGATAACATTAACAGAGTCAATCATGATGGCTTGCTTTATCTTTCGAAACTAATCATCGTCTGCCACACTGATTCCTTCCATCACACTTAACCTATCACATTACAACACCATCATCTTCAGCATTAGCTCATCTCCCATGATGTAACTTACCTATCACAATGCACCACCATTATCTGTTACTGGAGCCCTGTAACATGATCCCAGGCATGCATTACAACACTAAGTTAACTACGTTACTGCCATAATAATTGCCATACTAACTTCCATATATTCTCCCCTTTGAGCCTAACAGGTCTCGCACAGAGAAAGTGTACAAGGAGGCTGGACACTCAAAAGCCAAATCAATCAACAGAGCCCCAACACCAGGCAATGGCAATTTCCAGGGTCCAAACCTCCCTCCTCACCTGGAGTAACAGGCCAAAAACCCATCCCAAAATAACCGGAACAAGAAAAAAGACCCAAAGACAATCTAAACGCACACGCAACACATGCAAGTCAGACATCTCCATCCTGCACTGCAGCAGACATCAGATCAGTGAAGCAGAGCGGTGAATCCACAACGGAAAAGGGCACTGGGCCAGAGTCCACTGTCACGCAGCACGACGCACCAGAAAAGACTTAACAAGACGAAGAGCACAGCAAAATATAAAGGCAACAACAAGCAACACAAAACCCGCACCAATCCCAATCTTAGGGAACCAAGCCTCCGATCGACCCAAAACACTATCCAACCAGCCAAAATCCCCATGGCTGGTCCCCACATTCTTCTCAAGCACCTCTCATAAATTCCACAGCTTACCCATCGCCAGAGTAAAAGATCCCTCCCGGCTAGTATTATTGGGAACAAAGGTACAGCAATATTCTCCAAACAGTACACAGACCCCACCTTTCTCAGCCAACATCCAGCCCAAAGCCTACCTATCCTGCCACTCCATCCAACTCGTCACATCCAATTACACACCCAATGTAAAGAGGCCATCGTAGTAAATCTCCACTGACTGTAACTAATCCACTCAGCAGTCTTGCTAATCCCAACTGCAGGGATAAGCAACTCCCAGCCAGCGGCAATCACATTCCTGGCCTTGAACACATTGGGGAATCCCCTTGGCTAACCTATACCAACAACGTGTACTGCCGGATCAGGGACATACCCACATTTAGGGAGGGTCTAGAGCCAGTTGTGATAGGATATTGGCACTACAAAGCGAGACCCACCAGGTCCGCCAAATTGATGGACTCCATGTCAGCACAGGAGCAGAAAGGTGCAGGACCAGGGAGGGGTCCTCAATGACCTCCCCCAACCCATCCTCAGCCACACAAGCAGGAGAAAGATCTCCTTCCACAAACACACCACTGACAGCCTCAGAGACACCAGCAGCCCAACAAGTCTCACTCACTGACTACTCAAGGCCTCGCAAAGGAGTAATGGGCCCCATTGCGCCCTTTCAACCATCGCAGCCCAGTCTCAGCCCCTCACAAACCTCAACCCCGGAGTCCTCCAGTGCCTGTGGGTGCACCCTGGTACAGTGACTAAGATGACACCATGCGGATAGACCCACCATTGGAATGGCAGTCGGCAACGCCCTGGTTACCATCAAGGACTCGGCTCACTCCACTTTCTCTGGAAAAACTTGTACATCCACCTGGTCTCAGGGTCCAATAAGCCCCTTGCAGTTACCAGACACTGGCTCCTGCAGTATCTCCTGTGCGAGGATAGACTCATGTATCATCGTTAGCTGTTGTAGGTACAACTTAAGTTCAAGTTCCAATCGTTCCAAACTAGGCCTGTCAAATGGACCCCTCCACCCAGGCACTGGCAGGAATCCACCAGTAAGCCTATCATGTGGCGCCAAGTTAATCATGCAGTTAGTCTGCATACGGTAGCTCATTGCGCCAGCGGCAGTGCATTGACCCAGGGAGGATTGGTGCTTGCATGAATCTCATTCAACTTAGCTTTCAAAGTACCATTAATCCACTCACTCATTCTCTACGACTGGGGATGATACACACAGCTAAACCTCTGCATAATCCACAAAGTCTACAGCACCAACTTAACCACCTTCCGGATAAAGGCAGACCTATCATCCGAACTGACCCCAGACGGTTTGCCAAACCTCGGAATAACTTGAGTCGTTATAAACCTCACCACAGCGCCTGCGTCTGAATCATTCGATGGGACCACTTCTATCCATCTGCTAAACCTGTCACTGATCACCAACATATATCGCTTCCTACTCACTGTCTTTATCATGTCCACATCGTCAATCACCAAATGCTTAAATGGCCTCTAAGGTACAGGTATACGTCCTATAAGGTTCACGATCCCCTTCTTGACATGATTCTGGGCACAGACATCACATTGCGACAACATGTAATCCACTGAAGCCTGAACATAAGGTGACCAAAAGCCAGCCCCCATTATCTTCCTCAAAGGAGCCGTAACTTTGGTACACTCATCAACCCAATCAGAACTAAAACCAACCATCCCCAAAAATATCATCATCTGGCCAACTGTCGCAAGCCTTGGAGCTCGAGTGAAAGCCTTAATCTGATCAGGTGCTATCAACTCCCAGCCCTTCGACATCAGCCAATCCAAACACTCAACCTGCTGCTTACAGCAGTGCAGCTGCTGCTTAGGCACCTTATGACCACCACATGCTAACGTTCCCATAGTGTCACGCTCACATTGTCATTGACACTCAGAGGAAACTAACAAATCATCAACATACTGAATTAGAGTACTCTTCAATGGCACACCCTCCAAATCCAAATTCAACACCTGATGAAATACAAGCAGCAAATGCTTAAACCCCTGCGGCATTTGATTATAACTGTCCTGCCTTCCCCTGTACGTAAAAACAAATAAATATTGATAGTCTTCCGCCAACAGAAGACTAAAGATGGCTGAACACAAGTCAGTCATTGAAAACCAATCTGCTCCCTGCAGTATATTAGTCAGCAGTGTATGTGGATTTAGAATCACTGCTGGCCAATCCTCCACCACCCCCACCATTAACCACCCTCAAATCAAGGACCGGTCTCCATTTAGACTTATCCGATTTCTAAAACAGACAGCAATGGGGTACTACAGGGGCTGCATGTCTCCCCTAAGCACCCCGGCTGCCAGCAGTCCCATTATCGTTGCGGTTATTCTCTCCTCTGCCCCAGCTTCACAGGATATTGTGATCTCCTCAGTAAATGTGCCCCCTGCTGTAAACGTAATACCACTGAATTTGTTGACTTCACCCCCCTCCCCTCTATATCTGCATCATGAAGTGCCAATAAGCTAACTGGCAATGCATCCAGCCAATAATCAAATTGATGGTCACGTCCTCCTGCTTGCACTGGCAAACTCCGTCGGGAAACCACCTCAACCTCCTTGGGGCTCCCCAACATATCAATACAAGCCTCTATTTGAACACAGTTACCATCGCCAGATGGCCAGACCTCTAGTGTCATCATTTGCCACTTATTAATCATTTCTACATGCTTTGTCATGGGTCCTAGATCCTTGGACTGATGGCCCTAGTTTACTAACACTCACATGGGGCAAAGTCCCTGGCACACTGAACCATTTCTTTTAAAAAAGTCACCTTGCCTTATCTGCAATGCTGCTCCCTGCTTCCCTATCACTATAGCTTCACTCTGTAAATGTGGTGGGGTAACAATCTCACACTGTCGCCACTCCTCCAATACCTTACTCTGATTATTGTCAAAAACCACTGTACAATGCAGCTCAGACTTCGGTAACGCAGCCAAAGGCAGTACCACTAAAGCATCTGGCCTCCATTTCTCCCAAGTCACCCAACCATAACCACCTATCTCCCTTATCCAATATACATTAAACATCCCTGCTCCCTGCAACACCAGCTGAGAACTCACTCTATCTACACTAAATCCCATTGGAGTACATTCCAATACTAATTCTAACTTCAATAAAGCATCCCTAGCCAGCAAATTAATTGGCATCTCCTCAGAGATTAATAAAAGCAATACTACTGTTTTACTATCCATGTGTAGGCTTAGTGGAGCTATAAACCTTGTCAACTGCGGTTTACCCGAGAACCCGACAGTCTTAATAAATCTACCAGACATGGGAAGGTGGGAGGCATATTGCGGTTGAATGCAAGTAGCTCAAGTATCAAACATCATGGGCAGCAAAATTCCTTCTACATTAACCTGCATTATAGGTTCCTGCTCAGTACCCCATGTTATCATAGGATACTGCTCCTTCCCATCTAGGTTCCCTGGTCACCCCGAACACATCCCACACAGATTCACAGACCCCATCGGGCCTGTAGGAAGTTGGACGTTCCTGACTCATAGGTCCTCCCTGGGGCGAGGAGGGCCAAGGCCAATATGTGCAATGTCTCCTCAAATGGCCTGGTTAATAACACTCCCAACACACTACACCTGATCCTCTCCGAATCAGAGCCCCCATCATATCCTTTGCCCCCCATCCCCCACTCCTCGTCCCTGTCCTTGGAGACACCAGTGCTAACTAGGCTGTTGGTTAATTTTATTTTGCCCTTGGTATAGTACTCGTGGAAAAGTCCCTCCAAAAATAGTTATCATTGGCATGGGGTTGTCTGGCATTTGCCAGGTGGTGGTAGAGGGTTCTCCCTGGACTGGCATGGTGTTCAGTGCATTGGCATCGATCAACCCAGATGTCACAGGCAACATCACCTCGCTTTTCAAGATCATCAAACTGCAGCAATGTCAACTTTGTTTGCACCTCCTCCTGCTGTTCAGCCAGCCTCGTTTTGTCTATCCAGTATCTTTCAACTGCATGGACTATACGACCTCTGAATTCCTGGCAGGCCATGGATGTTAGACCCACTACCTTCCCTATCTTAGATTTGACTTCAGGGGCATCACCTCGACAGGAGCAGTCCGGAACATTGTGTTAACAGTTGACTGCCTTCCACAACTTGTTTTGTTGCAAGCCTCCACCTTTTCAATTGGCTTTCCACATAAGCTGCTGGGCTTTCAGTATCTCCCAGAGGACTCCCTCTCAAGGTTTCAGGATCAACCTTAGGTGGGTAACAGTCTAAGACCCTTTGTCCTACTTGATCAAACCCAGCACCGTCAATCATCAGATTATTCACCACATTCTTCAAGCGAGTTCGACCCATTAACTCTCTTAATGTCGGGAGTCCCACCAACTGCTTTAGCAGTGCCTTCAAATCCCTCATAGCCAACAACCGTCCTGTGGTTTTGTATTCAAAGGCTTCAATCCACTTTCCTGCTCCATCATGTAAACTGGGCAGCACATTTGTAAAGCTCCAAATTCTGTTTGCCACCTTGCCTGTCCCGCCTCTCATTTTGTTTTGAATACATTCTGTTCTGGTCAGTTTCATCCAAATCTAATTCCCCCTTAGTATGCGTTACATTCTCTTCACCTTAATTGTGGTGGGGGGTGAGTAACATGGAGAGAGTTGCCCCAAGTCTTCCAACCTGGGATATATTGATGTAGACCCCCTGCCACGCCCCCATACTGGAGGGCTCTTTGTTCTGCACCGACCACTTGGAGATTTCCTCTTCCAAAATCTTTGCTTCTAAAAGCTGCCCGTTCTGCTCTCTGGTGCCCCTTGGTCAGTAACCAGGTGTCTGCAAAGTGTTTCTCAATCCTCCCGTACAATTCCAAACAGCTGTAAAATTTCTATTTTCTTTTATGATTTATCCTCAGGTCTGTAATTCTTAATTAAACCTTCAAATTCATCACACATGTTTATATCAAAAGTATCATCTTTCGGCCATTTAGTTAATAAATCCTCAGTTCTTCTTTCCCATTTCCCAGAAATTTTTACAAAATCGTTCTTTGCAACTAGAAATTTCTTATCCAGCATTTCAATTGCAGTCACTATCCATCTTGACATATATTTCAGTCCAGCTAATGTATTATCTCACAAATCACTCCCTTATACCTTACAAGTCTGTTAGCGCCTATTACAAATATTCTGTAACTCTACAACTCACAATCATCCCTTATCAATCAAACAGCCCATAAACTTCCTCAGTCTCAACTAATTAGTAGAAATAATCTATCCTTGTTCAGTCTGCCTAAACTATCCTAGGACTGCATCTGCAGGATGCACTAATCTTTTACAGTCATTTGAAACAAAAACTCTTTAAAAAACTCTTAAATTCCTACAGTGCAAAATAAAATCTAAACACCCCCAGATCTCGAGCTCCAGGGAAACAAACCACCAACCACCAACAAACAATTATACACACAAACCAGATCACAATTGTTAAACTATAAAGTCTCTCTTTCTCTCTCACAGAAACACACAAACAGAACATTCCTGCAATCAGCCAGGAGCTCAGCACTGAGCCAACATCTCCCTCTCACTCTTTCTGTCTCTCAGAGCCTTGCCTAAACATTTCTAAAATTACAATCTAATTATCATACAGGCCTTGTCTAAAACATTCAACAGTGTAGTAACACTTCAATATAAAGACTATTCTCCACTATTTTACTTTTAATCATCAACTACCAATCTGCCGGCTTTCAACTTCATATCCACAGAAAAGGTGCTAACACTACACAGCCCTGCCCAAGGAGACCACCACGCAATCAGCAAAACCCGCATGTGACTCGTGACACAGTAACCACAGGGACTTACTAACAACACGTGGAATTGTTACCACTGTCACTTGGAATTTTTACTACCACCAATAATAAAGAATCCTTACCATTTTCAGTCTGTTTAGGCTCCAATCAATAAGATATAAAATTAAAAATTCATATCTATATCTTTAAAGACTGGACGGTATCCACAGAAAATTAAATACACCATGTGGAATTTTGTCTCAATCATTTTAATCTATACTACTCACCATGTGTCCCACCCCCCTGCCCCGCGCAGTTTTCCTGAACAATTGTTTGCATCTCCTCAAATTTTGATTTACCACCCACCTCCTGGCCCTATGGATCAGAGAGACTCACCAGCAGCTTTCTTTGCACTTCCGTGTCCCAGGATATAGTCCAAATTCACAGCGAAATGCTCACTCTTTCTCTGTTTATGAGTGGTCAACCCTTTTATTCTGTCTATCTCAGGGGTGCTCTTGGTTCAACTGGGAAGTATTCAGCTGAGCCTCTTTTCAGAGAAAAAGATCACTTTCTGGTCCCATGTGCGGTGCCAAATTTGTTGAGGAAGAATTACTCCATATTCTGTAAAAGGTCACCAGGAAACACAGAAAATCCTTCACAAAATTAAACTTTAATCTTGCAAAATCAAAGCTGGGAGAGCGAGCAAAATGGCTTTCCTGACTCCCCACAATTTCTTTGTTCTCCTCCAGATAATACAATTTGTTGATCCCGCGCTTATTGGATAACATTAGCATATTAATCATGCTGGCCTGCTTTATCTTTCTAAACTAATCATTGTCTGCCACACTCTTTCCTTCCATCACATTTAACCCATCACATTACAGCACCATCATCTTCAGCATTAACTAACCTATTACAATGCACTACCATTATCTGTTACTGGAGCCCTATAGCATGCTCCCGGGCATTCATTGCAATACTAAGTTAACTACGTTACTGCCATAATAACTTCCATAGTAGAAAAAGATATGATAGCAAGGTTTATGAGGCATTTAGAAACAGACATAATCAGTCTGGGAAGTGAGGATACAGAGCATATGTACAGACATGGGATTAATTCAAAGTAGCATCATGATTGGCAGACACTTCGTGGGCTGAATGGCCTCTCCCTGTTCAGTAGTGTTCTATGCTTAAGTTTGTAATGGTGTCAGGATTGAATTGTCCTTGTGGAACCCCAAATGGGTATCAATGAGGCGATTATCTAGCCTGTGATTTGAAATGATACATTGCCTTATAAATGGTTCTTATCATATTAAATATCTAATTAGAATTAGTTCCACCAGGACGTTTTGACTGTCCGGGAGATATAGGGTGATGGGTGACATTCAGAAGTAAGTCATAACAGCCTCAGAATAAGGGATTGGTTGGTAGAATTGACATGAATCTAAATTCCTTTAATTAAAGAGTTGTGTTAATCTGAAATTTGATATATGTAAGGGCAAGCGAGCAACATAATATTGAAATGGACAGAGTGATAAAGTTTGCTGTTAGAACCGCATAGATTTCTCACCATTTTATTTTGTTTAAATTTTGATTCAGAGTTGTGAGCTGTGCGCTGAGAGATGGAAGGTGACCTTTGCAATGTGAGTAGCAAGAAAAAAACAAGCAAGATCTATTTTGTTTTTGAGGCCAGGCCTGAAAGTTAGTTGCAGGTTGTTTCTTGTAGATTCTTTTACTTTGAAGTGGGAGTGTTTTGAATCAGAGAGCAGGTGTTTGGACACTAATAAGGAAATGAGGTCACCAAGCTGGGAAGAAAACAGATTGGACAAAGGCAGGAGTGGTACTTTTTAAAAACTGTTTTGGTCTGGGGATTTCTGAGAGAAGGATTGGGCTGTTGCACCTAAAGTATAAAGGCATGAGAGCTCCCTGCCAAACATCCAACTGAAAATTCAAAGAAAAGAAACAAAGCTGTTCGCATTATTACCTTTTCATCTGAAAGAGCTGGAAAAGATGGCAAAGACCAAAGAGAACTACATCACAGGAACAGGCCTTTCATCCCTCAAGCCTGTGCCAACCATCATGCTCTATCTAAATTAAAAAATAAATTTTCTGCTCTTATTCAGTCTGTATCCCTCTATTCCCTCCCTATTCATGCAACATCTGGATACCTCAGATATGTCGCCAACAAACCTGCTTCTACCACCTCTTCCAGCAGTGTGTTCCAGGATCCTACCAAACTCTGTGTGAAAAACTTCCCTCACACATCTTCCTTAAACCTTTCCCCCTCTAACCTTGAACCTGTGCCCCCCTGTTGTAGTTGAAACATCAAAGCTGGGAAAAGCCTCTGACTATCTACCCCATCTCTGCTTCTCGTAATTTTGTGGACTTCTATCAAGTCTCCTTTCAGCTGCCATCTTTCCAGTGAAAACAATTCCATTCTTTTTAACCTTTCCTCATACCCAATGCCCTTGAGACCAAGCAACATTCTGGTGAACCTTCTCTGCACTCTCTCCAAAGCTTCCACGTCCTTCTGGTAGTGCGGCAACCAAAACTGCACACAATACTCCAAATGCAGCCTCAGAAGGGTGTTATAGATCTGCAACATTGTTTGCCAACCTTTTCACTCCAATGTACTGCCAAGGAAGGCAAGCCCGCCATTTGCCTTCTTAATTACCTTGGCCATCTGTATTGCCACGTTTAGGGAAATATGGACCTGCCCACTCAGATCCGTCTGTATGTTAATGTTCCGAAGGATTCTGCCATTTACTGTATAATTCACACTTCAATTTGATCCTCAAAAATCCATCACCACACATTTGTTTGGGTTAAACTCCATCTGCCATTTCTGTGCAGAAGTCACTCATCCTGTTGCATCCTTTCAGTATCAGCAGTATCAGCACCTCCATCAATTTTCATGTCATCTGTAAACTTACTAATCAGAGCACCCACATTTTCCTGCAGATCATGTATAGATACCACAAACAACAGAGTACCTAACACTGATCCCAGTTGAACACAATTAGTTACCTGTCTACATTCTGAAAAATCACCTATCCATTGTTACCCTCAGTTTTCTATGATCAAATCAGTTTTGTCTCTATCTGTCCAGCCCACCCCAAATCACAAACAATTTTAGATTTTGTACCAGTCTGCCATGTGGGACTATATCAAATACTCTACCAAAGACCATATAAACTGTAACCACAATGCTTCCCTCATTAATTACATTGGTCACTTCTTCAAAAAATTCAGATTGGTGACACATGATCTTCCCATGCGGCCTGTCACTAACTGGCCCATTTTCTTCCAAATGTGGGTATATCTTTCCCCTCAGTATCTTTTCCAAGAGCTTCCCCACCACAGATGGCAGGCTCACTGGCCTATAATTTTTTGGATTATCCCTACTTCCAAGAGAACAATATCGGCTAATCTCCAATTCTCTGGAAACTCACTTGTGGTCAAGGAGGATGTGAAAATATCCGCTAATGCCCAACTATTTCTTCCCATGCCTTTCATTGTAACCTTAGATAGATTCCATCAGGCCCTCAGGATTTACCTACCTTAATACAATTTAGGATATCTAAAACCTCCTCCTTCAATACATTGGCATTTTCTCGAGTACTCTCGTAATCATCCCTGATCTCAACATCAGTCATGTCCTTCTCAGTGATATTTGTGGAGCCTTCACCTCCTGTGAGTTGTTTAATTGTCCACCACCATTATGACTGGATGTGGAAGGACTGCAGAGCTTAGATCTGATCCCTTGGTTGTGGGATCACTTAGCTCTGTCTGTGCCATTTAGCATGCTAGTAATCCTGTTTGGTAGCTTCACAAGTTTGAAACCTCATTTTTAGTAATGCCAGATGCTGCTCCTGGCATGCCCTCCTGCACTCTCCATTAAACCAGGATTGATCCCCTGGCTTGATGGTAATGGTTGAGTGGGGGATATGCCAGGCCATGAGATTACAGAATATGCTGGAGTACAGGCCTACTGCTGTTGATGGCCCACAGTGCCTCATGGATGCCCGGGCTTAAGCTACTGGATCAGTTCAAAATCTGTTGCATTTAGCACGGTGATAGTGCCACATAACACGATGAAGGTTATTCTCAATGTGAAGGGGGGACTCCATCTCCACAAGGTCAGTGCAGTGGTCACTTTTACCTGGACAGTCATGGACAGATGCTTCTGCAGATGAATAAGGATGAGTCAAGTATGTTCTTTTTCCCCCCTTGTTGGTTCCTTCACCACCTGTCACAGACCCAGTCCACAGTGAAATCCTTTAGGACCCGACCAGCTCGATCAGTAATGTTGCTGCCGAGCCACTCTTGGTGGTGGACATTGAAATCCCTCAGCCAGAGTATGTTTTACACCCTTGCCACCTTCAGGGCTTCATTCAAGTGTTGTTCAACATGGAGGAGTAATGATTCATCAGCCGAAGGAGAACAGTATGTGATAACCAGTAAGAGATTTCCTTGATGTGCTGGGTCTGTCCTGCCAGTCAAGGGATGGTAATAGTGGTGTCTGGGGTGTTATGTGTGAGGTCTGATTCCGTAAGAATGACTATGTCAGACTGTTGCTTGACTAGTCTGTGAAACAGCTCTCCCAGTTTCAGCACTGGCCCCCAGATGTTGGTAAGGAGGACTTCGTATGGTCAACAGGGCTGTTTGTGTTTTTGCTGTGGGTCGAGGTCAGAATGGGATGTCTAGTTAGCATGGACGGGTTGGACCGAAGGGTCTGTTTCCGTGCTTTATGACTGTTGACTCAATGATTTCTCCAATCCATCACTCACTGGGATTGTCCTATTATTGGGTCACTCAAGCTGCAAGGCTTCTCTTTGGTGTTTTCCTCTGAGGTCTCAGAACTGAAACATTCTAATTAGTGACTTAATATCGCTGTGGGAATATATGTTCCCAACCAAAACTGAAATAGCAATGATACAATTTGAAAATTCCCCTGGGAATCTGAAACAGTATAACACCATGTCCCTGAATACAGCAATACTGTGTTTAATTCAGAGGTTTTGGCTACAACACCCAGGAACAGATCCTTCATATGCAAAATGCTGGAGTTGTTCACCATTGTTGACAAAGTATATTACATCACAATTGCTGCTATCGGTGTCCCTGGTAAGGCATTTTTAAAATTTGTTAATGGAATGAGAGCCAGCATTTATTTCCCATCCCTATTTGCCCAGAGAGCAGTTTCACAGTCAACCACGTTGCTGTGGGTCTGGAGTCACCTGTCAGCCAGACCAGGTAAGGATGGGAGTTGCTTTGTTTCAAGGGCATCAGTGAAGCCGATGGGTTTTCCAAAAATTAATTCATGGTCATCATTAAACGTTTAATTCCAGAGTTCTTTTCATTGAATTCAAATTCAACCGTAAGCACTGGATTACTTCCTGAAGAAGGGCTTATGCCCGAAACGTCCTGTTCCCTGGATGCTGCCTGACCTGCTGTGCTTTTCCAGCAACACATTTCCATCTCTGGATTACTAGTCCTGATGAGGGGCTTTTGCCTGAAACGTCGATTTTCCTGCTCATCGGATGCTACCTGACCTGCTGGGCTTTTCCAGCACCACTCTAATTTAGACTCTGGTTTCCAGCATCTGCAGTCCTTGTTTTTACCTGTGGTAATGCTGCTTGTCCATTGCTTCCCTTCAGTGTAACTTTGGGCGTTGCATGAATCTGTGCTGTGGAGTACCATGCCTCGGAGGTTATATCTCACTGGAAGTATTTGCCACTGTAGAACTGGGTTAACTGTGGGTCAGTCAGCACTGCCTTCATTGGGGATGATCAGGATTTTTATTAGTTTTGATTTGGTCTGCTGTGGGTGGATCACACTGAGTTGATCACATGCTAGGATGTCTTTTTCTTGTTTAACAAATGTAATCCCCTGCAAAGTGGATTTGAGTTTTGAACAAGTATGGTTGTCTTTCAATGAATAGTTTCAAGGAAGGAGCACTGACATTTCCTCATCCCAGTGAGTTACACATCACCAGGACTGAGTCTTCAACATAATTAGTGATTTGAAATGTAGCATAGATTGGTTTGAAGTTGATTAATCCCATTTCTCAAGAACATCTTCATAATCAATGGTTTGTAAATGCTGTCTTTAAGGATTTGTCTATTATACCAAATGAATACGGGACATGGTTATTGATCACCCTGCCTCTGCAACTAAATAAAATCTGACTGGCCAATTCCTCTCTGTTAGTCACACTCCCCCCACACGAGAAACCTTCAAGGCATGCTGTCTTTGCTCACTGTGTCAGAAGACACATACAGAATGGAATAATATACCATTGTAGTTTTATCTCATCTTAGCAGAGATCAAACTTTTAATTATGAAATAAATATTGCAGATTTTTAGCACATGATGTACTTTAATGTGCACAATTCTAATTTAACAAGTATCTTCGCAATTAATTAAAGTGCAGGAGTAAATTACAACAATGAAACTAATTCCCATCAACCTTCCTTCTGTTGTTGTTTCCTTCCATATGAGAGCTTCCAAATCCTGCTCGAATGTGATCTGCATTTTTTTGTTTCAGTGCTTTGTTGCTTCTAATATCAAACCTTCCCTCAAATTTATCGAAACAACTTGTCTTAATAACTCCAAGTGTAAGCAAGGACAATATTCTCACAACTTTCTGATGAAAGTAATTCCTCACGATTGCCGTATCTAATCTGCCATTGTCCGTTTTATGATTGTCTCCAAGATCATATCCCTTTGTAAGAAAACTTACCTAAGCTATATTTACACAATCATTCTTTGAATGGCTTTAAAGAGCTTTGATTGTTATTTGTCAATGAGCAATTTACATGGGAATCAGGAATGGGAGCAGATAATTCAGCTCCCAATGAAGGTATTATGCCTGAATCATCAGTTCTCCTGCTCCTCAGATGCTGCCTGACCTGCTGTGCTTTTCCAGCACCATACTCTCGACTCTGATCTCCAGCATCTACAGTCCTCACTTGCTCCCCGGTTAGTTTATCATACACCTCGATCAGACTCCCCCTCATTCTTATGAATTCCAGCCAGTACAAGCCCAAATTATTCAGCTGCTTCCATTAAGGCAGCCCTTTCATCCTGGGAATCAACCTGGTGAACCTCCTCTGACCTTCCTCCAGTACCTCACATCCTTCCTCCTTTAGTAAGACAACATCCAACCTCTTCAGTCTGTCCAGATCGTTATAATCGATCAGTGAGTATTTATTCCTCTATAATGATTTGCAGCTTCTCAAGTGTCAGAGTGCATGATTCTGCATTATGGTTTCAGAACTGTACACAGTGTGCTGAGTGACCGATAATTAAGTTGCAGTTTCAATTTTATGCCAAACGTCACTGTTTTTATGAGTTTACTGTCCAAATCGACGGCAGCTTATGGTTTGAATTTTGCCCCATGTGTTCAGAAGCAGATTATGGCAGATGCTGGAAATGTGAAACAAACATGAACAGAAAGACACAAAACGCATACACAGTTCATTGGAGGATTTGAGCTATAGGGAGAGGCTGAACTGGCTGGGGCTGTTTTCCCTGGAGCGTCGGAGGCTGAGTGGTGACCTTATAGCGGTTTACAAAATTATGAGGGGCATGGGTAGGATAAATAGACAAAGTCTTTTCCCTGGGGTCGGGGAGTCCAGACCTAGAGGAGATAGGTTTAGGGTGAGAGGGGAAAGGTATAGAAGAGATCTAAGGGGCATTTTATTCACGCAGAGGGTTGTACATGTATGGAATGAGCTGCCAGAGGATGTGGTGGGGCTGGTACAGTTGCAACATTTAAGAGGCATTTGGATGGGTATATGAATAGGAAGGGTTTGGAGAGATATGGGCTGGGTGCTGCCAGGTGGGTTGGGTTGGGATATCTGGTCTGTTTCCATGCTATATATCCCTATGACCCTATGACTCTATGACATTATTGGGTATCGTGTAATGACGATCGATTTTTGGAAAATTGCAATTGGTTCACCATTTCAGTTTGAGGAAAAATAACCAAAAACTTGTTCTGACCGACATGTGACTCCTGACCGAAAGGACTGGCCTATGATCAATTACTGATGGGCAATAACTGTTGGTCTAAGAGGCAGCACCCATTTCCAATCAAGTATTTTATTTTAAGGAAAGCATCATTTTAAGGTATCTGACTGTCATCTTCTGCATTTGAAGAAAGATTTTGAATTTAAACTGATGACTGTGGTCTCTCATTTCAGATATTATTAAATAATGTTTGAAAAAAATAAAATTGTCTTCAGTCAGTTTCTCTATTCTCACTCACAAAGTTAATGACTCAGCCTCTCTTGATTACAAGGCTCCAGGGCTGATCTTTTCTGTTTTTGTTACTCAATAGGAACAGTACCTTCCAGAACTGAACCATTGATCCCTCTCCATCCTGTCACCAGTCATTGAAAGCTGAAATTCATATTGATAGTTTTGCTACTTTAAACGTGACTGTTCCTAGAAATTCTGGACAGTATTGAGAATGTGAGGACTGCAAATGCTGGAGATCAGAGTCGAAAAGTATGGTGCTGGAAAAGCACAGCCAGTCAGGCAACATCCGAGGAGGAGGAGAGTCGACGTTTCGAGCATTACCTCTTCATCAGGAATGAGAGGTTAGCCCAAGGGGGTTGAGAGATAAATGGGAGGGGGTGGGGCTGGGGGAAGGTAACTGGGAATGCAATACGTAGGTAAAGGTGGGGTGTGATGGTGATAGGTTGGAGTGGAGGGTGGAGTTTATAGGTGGGAAGGTAGTTGGACAGGTAGGACAGTTCATGAGGGCAGTGCCGAGTTGAAGGGCTGGATCTGTGATAAAGTGAGGGGAGGAGAAATGAGGAAACTGGTGCGATCCACATTGATCCCGTGTGATTGGACGGTCCCAATATGGAAGATAAGGTGTTTGTCCTCCATGCGTCGAGTGGCTGGAGGTTGGCGGTGGAAGAGACCCAGGACTTGGATGTCCTTGTCTGAGTGGGAGGGGGAGTTAAAGTGTTTGGCCAACGGGTGATGGGCTTATTTAGTGTGCGTGTCTCAGAGATGTTCCA
>NC_057717.1:67278167-67283536 GCF_004010195.1 Chiloscyllium plagiosum | reverse complement strand
TGACATGAACTGCTCGCACAAATAACAGCGAGGCAATTCCAAACCTACTGGAGATTTAGTGTATTGCCAAGGCCCAGAAAGTGCTCAAGTATCATGAAAAAAAAAGAACAACAACAACGAACCATTAAAAGTGAACATTTCCAATTATATCCGTGATTAAATTAGGCCATCAATGCGCTGGTGCCCCCATCTGATCGATAGAGCCAATCACCTTTCTCCCTCACCAGGACAGTAATGAAGGAAATGAAAGTATAGCAACGTTTCACATCGTGATTGCCCAGCTTTTCGCCACAGCATCAAAAAACGGCGAACAGATTCAATGCAGGATCTTCTTTCGAAATAACGGTGAAATAACTAGGTCTATTCACTTTCAGAGTAAACGGGGAACAACATAGGTTGTCTGGAATATGAATAACCAACATAGAGTTCTTTGGTCCCAGATTCTACTGATGCACAGACTTTCATATGAAAAGGTACCTTGGGTGGTTGTCCTACATCCAGAAATCTTCTGGCTGCCTTCTGTTTGCCCTGTCACATTAAGCTTGTGCTGCTTTAATCGAATTTGTAGTTCTTTCCATTTGTCCGTATTGCTCCTAGTGATAGCTGGTCGTGGCAACTCGTGACTGCCACACAAATTCTTTGCCAAAATTGGATAGTCCCGCAACGTGATTCGCAGTGCACGAAATTCGCAACGAGGATATGTCACGCGGCAAGTTAAAAAGCACGCTTCCATTTATTAAAGTAAGTTTCTGGGAACTGACAGCCAGATTCCTCCTTACACTCATAATTATGACAACACATAAACCAACAGCCTCTCTCAGAGACAAGTGACCAATGCCCATCTTGTGCCGGACAAACGTAGTTGACAAGATTGCACGCAGGGACTGCACAGAAAACTATAGAGGAGAAGCAGACAGACGACCATCGACTGCATTCATGCAGTTCAGTTACCCTGTAAACCCCATGCACAGCTGTTCCTTGTAGGTACACGCAGGGCACTGACTGTCTCTGACTCCGGGACTTGGGACTCGGATTATATGACCGTCTGCAGCACTGGTTACTTCCTTGTGTGAGGTAACTCCCGATGGAAAATATGTAAAACACGATAGTTCATTGAGAAATACGTCCGAAATAGGGCCCAAGAGACGTATTTCTTTTGAGTTTCTGGTCCTGTTCCTGACATGACATCCAGCATTGTACTTATTGTGTGCTTCCTGACGGTTCGGTGCATGCTTCCGTGATCGCATTGTGTGCAGTAATCTGCGTTTTAGCTGCAATTACGTGCGTTTGAAACCCAGGACCACCTGCCTCTATTCTGTTTTCTTCTTCTCATGCGCAATTGCAACACAGTAAACGATCAATTAATATTGGAAAATGACATACACAGGCGTGTGAAAAGCCCAGTTTCCGTGGCAATTATGCAATGGTTAGAGAATACTTTGATTCAGGAGATAAGGATGGAAAATGTGTTTGGGTAGGGATGAGGAACATTGAGGAAAGAGGAAACCAGCCGGTGTAGCTTACAAGAACACTTACAGTAACCACAGTGTAAAAAAAAAACGTACAGGAAAAATACCGCCTGTGAATGATAAAAGAAGGGAAGAATTATGGGAGACATTCATTTCCCTTCTTCCACTCCCGTTTGAATTGTAAAGAAACTTTGAAGAAAAACAATCGAAAAGTCATATATGCCCCATCGAACAACGTGCGCCATACCTTGGCCATTGATTACTCGAGATTAGAATACTTACAATGTGGAAACAGGTCCTTCGGCCCAGCAACTCCACACCGACCCACCCCAGCCCAAATGTATTCCTTTCCATTCACCCCGTCAATTTAGCACGGCCATTTCACCTAACCGATTCATTTTTGGACTGTGGGAGAAAACCAGAGCAAGCGCACGCAGCCACGGGGAGAATCTGCAAATTCAGTTGCTTGAGGCGGGAATTGACCCTGACTCTGTGGCATTGTGAAACAGCAGCTCTCACGATGGTGTCAGCGTTAGATGGGACTTATTCGCCGTCTTTTATTGGGAAAAATCTCTTTCATTGTGAGCATCTGGAAAGACCAGTTGCTTCGCCAGGAAAAGAAATGAATATGTCACTAACCTTGGATTTTTTCATGTCAAAGAACACTCAGATCAATACCTCTCTTGAACAGCTCTGCTGATCAGGTTTGCAAAGGGATCTAGCAAATTGCCAAGTGTGTTTTTCCTTTCAATCAATAATTTTGACTCAGTTTCGCTGCAAATATCTTTTCCTAACTTTGTGCTTTTCTTCTTTTACATTGGTGTCTCGCACCTTACAATTGACAGCAGAGGTGGGAGATGAGATGGAAGCATTTAGCCCATCAAGTCAGCGACAACTTTCAATTAGATCACCGCTGATTTGGTTAATGCTCAACTCTGCTTTTAAGTCAGTGGTTAAGGTGATAGGTTAAAAATCCATTGGGGTTTCCCCGCGTACGTCCGAATCCTGCTGACTATGTTATGAATGACTTGCTGCTGGGCGATTTTTCGCTCAAAGTTCAAAAAACCTATTTTGCAAACCAGGTCGGTAATTTGATTAGACTTGGGAAACTCGAGTTCTTCATCAGAAATGTTCCATATTTAAAACATTATCTCTGTTTCTCTTTCCAGATCGGGTTTATGCAGTTGTTATTGAACGTCCTGAGCAGAAGTGCTGCTTTTCATTAGATTCCTTTAATCCCTGTCCTCTGTTTTCTGACTCGGGTCAGTGGCAACACTTCCTCCTGCTCGTCAAAGTACTCATTCCCCACCGCTCCCTCTCCCATCATTAGAAACAACCGCAGGAAATTGCCACTTAACCATCTTTGTTCCAAAGTGAAACTCACCAGCCTCTGGAGTCTCTCCACCAAACGGGAATTCTCATCTCTGGACATGGTACAAGCCAGAGGATTGTGAAGAGATACTGTGAAAATATTGTCAGTTAGTAGTTGGAAAAATTGTTAGGAAGCAAATCATATAATTTAGGCTCCAGCTTTGGAAGTCTTGAGAAACTCTTTGAGAAATGGAATCAGAGGAGGATGAAGAAGTGTGAACTGTCGGACCGAGTAGAGGACGGGACATTGACTCTGATGTTACCGGGACAGGAACTGATCTGAGACATTGAAAGAATTCTCGCTCACGTACGTGAGGAATGCAAACTTCATCTGGACTCTGGGACAATGAAAATCTCTGGAACACTCAAGACAATATCCAAATAGTGACTGGGATCACTACAGTACGAGTATTATAGATGAGTCAGTTTTTTCCCAGTGTGTGCAGAAGGGCATCCTGACACAGTATGTAAATATGCCTTCAAGGGACGAAGCCACTTTCGATTTAGTACTGGGTAACGAGCCTGGCCAGGTTTTAGATTCGGAAGTAGGTGAGCACTTTGGAGACAGCGATCACAATTCTCTCAGGTTTACTTTCGTGATTGAAAGGGATAGGTGTACTCCACGGAGCAAGAGTTTCAGCTGGTGGAAGGGAAATTACGATGCAATGAGGTAAGATTTAGGAAGCGTAGAATGGGGTAGGAAACTGCGGGGGGTGAGCACATTAAAATGTGGAGCTTATTCAAGGAAAAGCTCCTGTGTGTCCTAGATAAGAATGCACCTGTCAGGCAGGGCGGAAGATATAGAACGCGTGAGCCGTGGTTTACTAAGGAAGTGGAATCCCTGGTCAACACGAACAAGAAGTCGTATGTTAGGACAAAATGTGAAAACTCAGTTAGAGCGCTCGAGGTTTCCAACGATATCAGGAAAGACCTAAAAAGAGAGCTGAGAAGAGCCAGGAGACATGAGAAGTTATTGGCAGATAGGATCAAGGTTAACCCTAAGGCTTTCCTTCGGTATGTCAGGAATAAAAGAATGACGAGAGTTAAATTTGGGACAATCAAGGATAACAGTGGGAAGTTGTGTGTGGAGTCAGAGGAGATGGGGAAGCACTAAATAAATATTTTTCGACAGTGTTCGCTGTAGAAAATGAAAATGTTGGCGAGGAAGATACTGAGATACTTGCGTCTAGAGTAGTAGAGATTGAGGTTCACAAAGATGATGTGATAGAAATACTGGAGAGTGAGATAACAGGCAAGTCCCCTGGGCCGGATGGGATCTGTCCTAGGATCCTCTGGGAAGCAAGGGAAGAGATTGATGTGCCTTTGGCATCGATCGTCAAATCATCGTTGTCTACAGGAATAATGCCTGTGGAATGGAGCATAGCATATGTTGTTCCCGTGTTCAAAAAGTGTCGTAGAGACAACCCTGGTAATTACAGTACAGTGAGTCTCACTGCAGTTGTTGGTAACGTGTTGGAAAAGGTTATTATAGATAGGATTAATGATAATCTAGAAAAGAATAATCTGATCAGGGACAGCCAGCGGTTTTATGATGTGTAGGTCGTGCCTAACGAAACTTATTGACTTTTTTTGACAAAGTGACCAAACAGGGAGATGACAGTAAACCGGTTGATGTGGTGTATATGGGTTTCCGCAAGTTGTTCGATAAGGTTCCCCACAATAGGCTATTATACAAAATGCGGTGGAATGGAATTGTGGGAGAGATTGCAGCTTTGATCAGTAATTGGCTTGCCAATAGAAAACAGTGTTGTAGTTGATGGAACATGTTCTTCTTGGTGTCCAGGTATTAGTGGTGTACCACAAGGGTCGGTGTTAGGACCACTGCTGTTTACATGAGATCTAACCTTGTCAATCAGTCTCCCATGGGGAACCTTGTCGAATGCCTTACTGAAGTCCATATAGATCACAGTTACTGCTCTGCCCTCATTAATCTTCTTTGTTACTTCTTGAAAAAACTCAATCACGTTTGTGAGACATGATTTCCCACGCACAAAGCCATGTTAACTATCCCGAATCAGTCCTTGCCTTTCCAAATACATGTACATTCTGTTCCTCAGGATTCCGTCCAACAATTGGAGTATTCTTGGCAGATGCAGTTTCATGTAGGGAATGCGAGGTCATATATTTTATTGGGAAGAATCAAAAGACACGCTACTATTAAAATCGATAGAAACGCAAAAGATGTGCAGTGCAGAGGAGTCTCAATGTTCTTATACATGAAACGAACAAAGGTTAATCACATATTTATTTCTTGCTGGCAAAAGAAAGCCTTTTCTGATGCTCACAATTAAAGAGATGGTTTCCAAGAAAATATGAAAATTAAGTCACCAGTAGAGTAATCAATTACCAAGATATCCCTCATGATATTTTATGGGACATGTGGGATTTTTTTTGATTATGGTTCTCCAAACATTTTTACAATGGAACCGAGATTTTTAGATGGGAAGTTAAGATCACGCATGACTATTGCCATTTTTGTCATTCACACACAATTTTTTTTCCTTGTAC
>NC_057717.1:67259898-67278058 GCF_004010195.1 Chiloscyllium plagiosum | reverse complement strand
CGATCGGGGAAGCATGTGCGAAACCCTCAGGAATCACAGAATAAGTGTAGTGCCACAGGGCATGTCAGGGACAGCACCAGAAAGACAACAGAAATGCTGCTATGAGCTCCTATTTTGGATATATTTCTCAATGAGCAACAGAGTGTTACATGTGTTCCATCAGGAGTTATCTCACACAAGGAAGTAACCAGTGTTGCAGACGGTCATATCATCCGGGTTCCAAGCCCTGGAATCAGAGACATACAATACTATGTGCATAACTTCAAGGAACAGCTGTCGGAGGCGTTTATAGTCCATGTGAAATTATGAATGCAGCTCTCTAGTTGTCAGCCTCTTTCTCCTTTGTCGTGTTTCGTGCAGTCCCTGCGTGGAATCTCGTCAACCACGTTTGACCTGCACATGATGCGGATTGGGCCTTGTTTTCTCGTGAGTTGTTGTCTGAGTGAGGCTCTCGGTTTCTGTGCTGTCATAAGTCCGAATGTTCTGAGGAGTCTGGATATCGTTTTCCAGAATTTGTTTTTAATACAGGGAAGCATGATTTAAAAATTACCTCAACGCATATCCTCGTTGCGAACTTTGTGTGCCATGCATCTGCGAATGAAGGTGTGTTGATATTGGTTCTTGGCAAAGAATTTGTGTGGGCGTCTGTCCAGCAGTAACTAGTAGCAATGCGTACAAACGGCAAGGGCCACACATTCGACTAGAATAGCACAACAATAATAGGACAGGGCAAGCAGATGACAGCCAGACAATTCCTGGAAGCAGGGCACTCATCCACGGATTCCATCCGTTGGACCCAATCTGCAATCCCAACAAACGGAAGCAGCGGGAAAGAAACCAAATTAATTCGTACCAAAACATGAGAGCAGCTCTTCACAGGAACCTCTGCAGCGCTGAGAATGTCACCCAGCCAGACTCGCGTCAGCGATCCTTTCAACAAGAACTCCAGAAGCATCCGAGCTTCACATCTTTCTGCTCCAAAACACTCCGCATTTCCACATCAGAGAATTGCACACTCAATTTCCGCGTGTAAGATGAGAATACCAGCCCCTACACTACAAAGGGCGGCAGTAAGAGCGAGGGGAAAAGCTGCCACTGTCATTCCACAGCTACAAACGCTCTCTTTGAAAGGTACATTTTCGTATGAATGTCGGGGCAGCCGTAGAATATGGGAACTAAACAGCCTGCGCTGTGTATTCATATTCTGGACAATGTGCGTTGTTCACAGTTTTCCCTGAAAGTGAGTGGACTTCGTTATTTCACCGCTGTTGTGAAGCCAGATCCTGCACTGAATCTGCTCCCTCGTTTTTTGTTGTTGTGGCTAAAAGGTGGGCAACCACAACGTGAAACGTTGTAATATTTCTCTCATTTCCTTCATTACTGTCCTGGTGAGGGAGGCTGGAGATTGGCTCGCTCGATCAGATGGAGGCACGTATTGTTGACCTAATTTAATGGAGAATATAATTGGTAATATTCACTTTGCATGGTACATTTTTCTGTTTTGTTTTATGTTACTTGAGCACTTTCTGTTACTTGGCAATGCACTAAATCTCCAGAATGTCGGGAAGCTCCGTTTGGAATTGCTTCGGTGCTATTTGTGTGAGCAGTTCTTGACATTCACGTCTCGCACTGCCTCACAGACAGAACTAATGAGTTTGTGTGCCAGATATTGACTCTGCCTTTTGAGATTTGCACATGGTCCACGTTAAGAGCTGTCAGTTTTTGGATTCCCTGGAGAGTTTAGGGGATAACACGATTTGTGAGGGTTTTTTTTCAGTAATCGAAATTATTTGATGGAGAACTTGGGAATGTATCAACGAGAATGGTCATTGTCTGTAAATGTCTGGAAAACATTCCTCTCTGTGTCATTTCAAAACATTACGCCTCAAGAAAAAATAAAATTCAAACACGCTGACTTAGTAACAAACAGCATGCGTTTTTGCAAGTGGTCTATTCAAACTGTTGTCAGGTACTGGAGTGTCACAGAATTGCCGAGCACGGAAGCAAACCTTCCTATCCAACTTGCACCTGCTGAACAGATGACCGTAACTAATCTAAACATATTTGCCAATATTTGTCCCTTATCTCTCCGAACACTTCCTGTCTGTATACCCATTTAGATGCCTTTGAAGTGTTGTGAGTGCACCAATCTCTGCCACTAAATGTGGCAATTTATTCCACACGCACAAAAATGTCTGTATTAAAAACAAGTGTCGCTCACAACCCTTTCAAATTGTACTGCTCTCACATTAAACCTATGCTATCTTCTTTAAACTAACGTGACTTCTGAAAAAGTGTAGATTGACTATGTTCTCTGCTCGTCTACCTCATGATTTTGTAAACTTTTCCAAGGACAACCCTCAGGCCTGAAGCTCCGGGGAAAACTGTCGAAGAATATTCAGCTTCTCACTAATGTCCACACCGTGCAAACCTTTCAAATCGTTGTAAAAACTTTTTTTAATTATGTGAAGGTATTCATAGAAAGTGCCAGGGGAAATTGCCTGAAGTGAAGCGATGCTGAAAAATTAGTCTTGACAGGTTTGGCGCTTAGTTATCGTCAGGGAGCGTCGCCGAGTGGTTTAATGTTGGTAAAAACAATGAATGCAGATGCTGGAGACCAGATTCAGGATTAGTGGTGCTGAAGAGCGCAGCAAGTTCAGGCAGCATCCGAGGAGCAGTAAAATCGACGTTTCGGGCGAAACCCTGTATTCCTGATGAAGGGCTTTTGCCTGAAACGTCGATTTTACAGCTCCTTGGAAGCTGCCTGAACTGCTTTGCTCTTCCAGCACCACTAATCCAGAGAGGTTTAATGTGCTGGGTTTAGGGCACAGTCTCTATTGCGTCGTGGGTTTGAAACCTAACTTTGCAATATAACAACAGCAAGCAGATTTTTATGACGGAACTACACAGGTCCTGATATTGTTTTATGGGTGTGTTGTTACTCCTCGGGTCTCTCACCCTCTCTGCGATATACACAGGTACATGAGCAACTGATTCTTAAAGTAATGAGAACTACTGCTGTCCACATCCTCTCGAGCACTGTGCGTTTGGATGTGTACACGCACAATTTTCCTGCCAATTGCTGTGTCTCAAATGGTCAGGGCATTTGGCCGAAATGTTGGTTCTCCTAGCCGAAAAAGAGCACAGAGCTGTACATCTATATAACTCTATGACTCTAAGTATTGAGACCGACCATATTCTGACATTACAAACACGAAAACCCATCCATGATTGATCCTGAGTCCGCAGTGAGTGAAACGGTCACGTGCAGCAGAATGTGACCCCACTCACTACAAGCCCCCGCTGCCAACAGAAAGGGGCCTCTGCCGTTTCAATCAGCGGCTTCCTGCCCATACCTGGGACACAGCTCATGTAAACTCCTTCCTCAGGAACGGCTGTTACCGTGTGAAAGGGTAAAAAATTCTAATTAAAATTGGAAATGGCTTCAGAAGATTGTTCCTGTTTTTAAAACATTTTATAATCAGAATTCCTGTCTCGAATATGAGAAGTGGTAAACTTTGTAGGCAGGTAGAACAAAGAAAGTGTTGATGGTGAGGACTGTATCTCTTCAGCAGTTGGGGTTCCCTACACTCTAATCAGAAATGATTTGGTTTCCTGAGGTATTTTCCCGATGATTTGCAGTCTGCCAGATTGTCTGGGAATCACTTCGGCGACCTAAGGAAAAGGGTCAAAATATCAAAATATTAACAGAGAATCGTAAATCCCGGGGAAAGGCCTAAATGGATTGTAATGGTCTGAAGGAATAAATCTGAGAATTGAAAGACTTGAATAATGTTATTTGCAATGGGGAGGAATGAACGAGATTTTTGAAAATTGCCGTGTCAGCTGAATTAAACTCCGTATGAAATGATAAATTAACCAACACCAATCCTGTCCTGGCTCGCTCAGTCGGTAGAGCTTGAGACCTTCACTCTCAATGGTGTGAGGTCGGGACCCACGCAGGGCGCTGTTGTTTGTTAATAGGTATGCTGCTCTCCATTAATGTTGCAAGAGCGAATTTGCTCGCTGAGGCAGGTTTTGTTGACACATTTTTTCCTCCATTTTGATCATCTCTAGGTTTCTGAGTGAAAACTGTCTACACTGTACTGCAGGTGCAAAAGACAAGGTTATCAGTTCAGCCGAATGTGCTTTAAACGATGTCCCTTCCAAAACGTGAGGTACCATTCCAAACGTGCCCCAACCAAACTGTCCAGAGACGTCGAATGCGAATGGCCACATGACATTGACAGCTGCATGTCAAATGGTGCTGCAATAGAATTAACTGAATGAGAATGCTCTGATGGAAACCGAATGGAACTCTCCCTGAAATTGTCCCAATTCACTCGTTAAATGATGCTGTTGTGTCCCCATCTGGGTTTACGTCATGAACAGCTTATTGACAGTAACACGGGTGGGGGTGATGCAGGATAGTGAGGTTTCCGTGTGGGTAAGAAGTGATTTGTTCGAACAGAGAATTCAAACGTCCACAGAGCAGACATAGCTCTTTGGTCCAGGATCACACTTCTCCCTTCTGTTTCAGTACCAACAAAAGAAATTGCGGGAAAATCTCAGCAGGTCTGGTAGAATCTTGGAATGGAAAACCGAGTTAAGTCTTCAAGACCAGTGACACTTATTTCTCCTTGTCCATCTCCGTCTACCTTTTTATTGAATATCTCCTGACTCTCAACTTTATACTCAGTTTCTCTTTTATTGCTCCGTTTCCAAACATCCTCCCAGTCTCCAAATTTAATAGCAGAACTGTTTCATCTCTCACCTCGCCGAGTTATGAGAGGATGAGTTCGAAATGCACAATTAACTCTGTTTCTATTTCCTTAGATACTGGATGGGCAGAGACCAGAAGGCATCTGAGGACAGTTAGAGCTTTCAGCCCATCTGGTCTGCCGCCATTCGATCATGACTCATATCGTTCCCAAACCAATTTTCAGCCTTCTATCTGTGACACTTAGCTAGCCTGAATTTAGGATCCAGTCTTTTTCCCAGAGTGCGAAGGAAACCGTCCCAACCATCTCCACATCTGATGGCAGCTGTTACACCGTATCTGTGTGTGATCGAGCTCAGTTTCAGTCCCACACAGCAAACAAAGTCTGTTCTGAGCAATGCAATCCCCGCTGCATGACAGATCGATCGGGTCTCTGATCCCACGGTTTTTCTGCGAGGCAGTAGTTAGCTCCTTCACCACCCACGGCAAGGACTGGTGCTTCAAAATGTGGAGACAAAGAACGATAGGCACAAGAGTTTGTACAGGTTCGGTCGAAAGGGTTATTGTCAACTTCAGTGGAGTCCCTGCTTCAGAGTCTGGGTTTGAATCGCCCAGGCCTGGATAAAATTCCAAGTCAGGAAATGAAGATCTATTTCTCCTCTTCTTGTGGCTAATCTGAATGAAAACCATTTTCTGCTTCCACAGAGAGCACAGACCCGGTTCTTCCAGAAGGAATCCAGTGATTGATTGCATCCAACTGGAATAATCGAGTCATAGAGATGTACTGCAGGGAAACAGACCCTTCGTTCAAACCTGCCCATGCTGACTGGAAATCCCAACCCAATTTGTTCCCTCTTGCCAGCACAGGGCCCATATCCCTCCAAACACTTCCTACACATCTACCATTTCAAATGACTCTTAAATGTTGCAATTGTACGAGCCTCCACCACATCCTCTGGCAGCCATGGCAGCACATACACGAATAAATTGTCACTGCAAATCCCCTCTAAGGATGTCGCCTTTCGGAGCTGAAAATATCTTGCTGTTCATTCAATGTCGCTATGTCTAATTCTTGGAACTCCCTCCCTATCGACATCATGGCTGTAACACTGTGTTGAGCACTTCGAGGACGAAGTAAAGTAACTTACCATCTCAATCTCTTGAGCAATTATGGTTGGGCAGTGAAGCCTATCCCAAAGAGTGACGTGCATTCACCAGAATTTCGTTTGAAAAAGCTGCAGTTTCCAAGTGGATACCCGAAAGTGGTCCGGAACAAGTGTAAAGTTTCGAAGGGAAAGTAGGATAAACTGAAAGTCAATGATGACTGGGATGAATGAGGCAGAAAGTGAGTGAGGAGCTGTTGGTACAAGGATCAATGTCAGTGCTAATGGTTTAGACCTTACTGCCCACTGTTAACACCGACTCACACACCACTCCTGGTAAATTCACCACAATTCCCCTGGTCTCTTGGTATGAGTTTCCCTCTGTGCATAATTACGCGGTAAATCGGCCCAGGGAGGATGAACGCATACTGTTTCTCCTGTCAGGTTAAAGAGGTGAAGGCATCAGTTTGAAATCAAAGCAAGAAGAGATTGCCTCTTCCTGTACATTTTCAGTGGAGAGTCACCAGCTGTGAACTTCTTTCCTGCACAAGCGGACGTTGATATAAATTCTCATCGAGCAGCTTTTTTACAGAAAGTTGGTCCGATTAACTGTGACCATATACTTCATTAAATGACCTTATTGATTTGAAGAACAGTGCCTGTGGTTTCGTCAGTTAAACCATATGGTAATAACCAGGCGATAATGGTGTCAAATGCTGTCAAATGTTCTGTACATTGAAAGTTCATTGTTTAAACTTCTTGTAAAAGCTTTATTGTTTATTCAACATCGCGAAAGTGACGGCTCAGCATGCTTCTTGTGTTTGAACTCAGGCCGTTGTTATTTCGTGCTACCAAGCCCTACCGCCTGATGTGGTCCCATTAATCTATGTTCTATCCTGCTAATTCAACGGGAGTTCTGTTTACCCTGTTCGACAAGGATTTGTTTATCTCTTCTACTATTATTCTCCGTCCGTCTTTTCAAGTTTTTTGGGAATAATGAACAGACGCAGGAGACACTGCAGACTTGCAGGACAATGTTGTAATAATAACGCATCCATTGAGATAATGGCTCTCATTGTCTGCTGTCACCATTCATTGATTTTAGGCAAACGGCAATGGCATCATAGAAATCCTATAATTGGAGTGAAACTGCTTTTTATCTGGTTTATTAAGAATACTATTTAGAATTGTAAAAGCTCATAACGTTTTGAGTGAACAAATGTCACCTGATCTCAGACCTATGTAACACAGACATTACTTGGAGACTGTGAGCCCAGTTCTTCACACTCTGGCCGGGGGTGGGGAGAAAGCCAAGGAACAGCCTCCGATTTTAACACTTTTCCAATAGTAGAAATGAAAAATGAGGGATATTGACAGACAGAGAGTGTGAGAATGTAGAAGAGAGTGAGATGGTACAGAGAGACAAAGGGAGACAAACAGAATTTCTCCATTCACCATGGCTGCTCATCGACATCAAGGAGAAGGAAAAGGTAACGAAGGCCAGCCTTTCACCAACTCAAGGCAATAGCAACAGCATTACAGCCGATAAAGGAATTTTGCATTTTTACAGATGACGTCTGTCAGCTAATGAGAGATTCTGGTTAGTATGGCTGTTTCCTGAAGTGAAATTGACAATTACCCAGGCAATAAAACAATAAAAAGCATAGGTATCCTGAATCTGTAATATTAAATCTCTTTTTCTCCACAGATGCTGTCAGGCCTGCAGAGTTTCTTTATCAATTCCTGTTGTTGATTCAGATTTCCAGGATTCGCACTTCTTTGTTTTATGCTAGTCTGAATCCTGTTTGTGACAATAATCGATTAATTGCGAGTTCCATACAACATTCCCTGCTTTGGGAAGGTTGTCAACAACATAAACGGTCAGAGGAAATCCCCCATCGCTACAGCAGTGAGAGCACTGAGTCGTTAACAGTAGACTTCCACGGAAAGTGATATATGGCGCTGTAAGTTTTCTCAATGAATCCACTTTTACTTTTTTCATTTGTGATCATTTTAGCTGAACATCAGTTTCTTTCTTTCTTCAATTTTTGTCAGCTTGGAAAAGGCCTTTCCGCCCATCTGCAGTGCATTCATTGTACATTCATCTTTTCGAGTCCAGGAGCTACTATTTCTTGGAGGACCTTCTGCACTGCATCTCGGGTGGGGTGGGTGCGAGGCTGTACCCCTATATTCACCTGTCTATAAATATCGGAGAAAGGTCTATCTATTCCACAGCACCAGGCTTCCTCATCGCTCTACTGAATCTTGGTTATTATTACCCTTGCCCATGGCACCTCCTTCTTTGATAACAGGAAACCGATAACCTGTGTCAGGTGTACCTGTAGCCGTGGTGGATACTACTCAGTGCCAGTAACTGGGTACACAAGGATCACTACGTAAATATTTATTGCCTTATTTATAGTCGTCCCAGTTACCAAACGGGCATGGGTGGCATTTAAAGGTCAACTTAACATCCTTGGTTAAGATTACCGTCTGCGGTTGTATCCCAGACACCCCTGCCTTCACGACTCGTCCTGCCATGCAGCCCCATATTTCCATGAGTCTTCTAATCACTACTTACACTTATTTGGATCTGGTGTTGTCCGATGTCTCTTCAAGGTCAGCTACACGTTTGCAATGGCTGGCGTGTATCAATGTGGCTCTCTCGTCGATCTTAACAGCTGTCTGTGTTGTAGGGAGCCCTTGGAACGGTCCCAGCCAGCTCTTCGCCTTCATGTTTTTGCTCCTGAAGTCTTTCACCACTATCCAGTCTTCTAGATTGTGCATCTTCCCTTCTGCTGATTGGGGTAGTGCTGCCCTTCTTTTGATTCTGTATTTGAGACTGAAGTGTGGAGAGTTTTATACCGTAACATAACATCGCGTCCTCACAGTGGTCTGTTATCTGTCTTACAATCGGTCTTGGGCCAATTCCTGTGTTGGGCCACCTTCCAAACAAAATCTCAAACGTCCTAAGATTTACTCTTCCTCTCCTTCATATACATTAGCACAATTGGAAATGCCTTTGTCCATGTCACCTCTATTCCTCACAACATTCTGTCAATTTATTTTTAAGAGTAGTTTTCTCTCTTTCCACTGCCCCACCGTTCGCTGGGTGGTAGGTACAATATTGCCTCACCTTTATTCCCAAGTAATCACTGATCTGCTTATGGCAATATTTATAAATGGCATTCCATTGTCGCTGGTTAGCCGTTCAGCGATTCCCCATCTCGGAATTATTTCAGTTAGCAAAACCTTGGCTACTGCACTGGCATCCTGTTTAGACGTGGGAGCACTTCCACCCCTTGGGAAAACATCAACTATTACCAGACAATGCCTTTTCCCTTCGCTGGGTGTTAGTGCAATAAAATCCATCTGTAAATGTTCAAAGGGTCTTTGGGATTGGGAGTGTTCTGCCTGATTCATTTATATTCCCCTACCAACATTATTCGTGGCACAGATAACACATTATTCACATTAATTTTATGAGTAATGAGTAAATCCCTTTCTGTACCAGCGTGCTGAAATATTGTCGTACATTCCCACTTTTGACACATGGTCCTTCCCGTGTGTTACTTTGGCATAGAAAGGGAATAAAGATCACGGTAGACAGGGTTTCCCATTGTGGCCACACCACACCCATTCCCTCATTCTGCACGCTGCCCTTGTCCATTCACGATTCTCCTTCGATGTGGCCTGCGACGGTAACTCCCATAAGTCTGCTTTGTATTACAAATATTTGACATACACATGTCAAACTGATCACTTGGCGGCTGGTTGGCTGCCGCCCTTGCCGCTCAGTCTACATTTTCATTGCCTTGAGAAATTGAATCATAATGTTTCCTGTGGGCTTCACATATACATACAGTGATTGATTTAGGCAATCGGACTGCTTTCAGGAGGTCAAAGATCAAGCCATGTTATGTGATTGGCTTTCCAGTGGAGGTCAAGAAGCTCTTGTTTTTCCACAGGGATCCAAAATTATGTACAACCCCGAATGCATATCTGCTGTCGATGTAAATATTCACTGTTCTTCCTTCGGCCAATTTACATGCCTCAATCAAGGCAATCAGCTCTGCTGCTTGCGCTGACAGATGAGAAGGAAGTGATCCCGCTTTGACTACGTCGTGGGCAGTTGCTACAACATACCAGACACTGGCCTACCTCTTTGCTTCTGAATGCTGACCTATCCACAATAAAACGTGGTATCCAGATTCTAAATTGGTGAATCCTATACCTCTGGTCTCTGGCTTCAAATGTCATTAATTACAGCGACACAGTCATGTGGGTCTTTGTCTCCTTCTGTGGGGAGATGACAAGCAGCATTAAGGACGTTACATCGCTTTATTGTCATGTTAGGCTTCTCCAATAGCATAGCATTGTATGTGAGCCAACGTTCTGCCAACATGTGTGCTGTGTTTTGCTCAGAACGCAGTAAGGATACTGCATGTGAGACCAGTCGGTTTAATTCAACAAAGCCGACTCTCTCCCTGGAAGCTACACAGTCTTTTCAAATGCAGGCACAACACGGAGGCATTTATGCAATCCTGCCGTTACGGGATCTAAGTTGAGGTGAAAAATAAGCTACTGGCCTCAATTTTCCACACATAATTCTGCATCAGCAGAGATGTCATGCAGGCACGCTTCTCATCCACTGTTTGTACAAAAGGCTTGTTTGGATTAGGAATCCCAGTGTCGGTGTCGTTTGGAGTGCCATTTCAATTCAACAAAAGGCCCTCTAGGCCTCAGGGGTCACTGCAACGGACTCTAGCTCTGCAAACCTGAACCATGAGCTATGTCACTTTTGGGCGCCTAAAGGGTTGCGTAATGAGGGTTAAACATTCTAAGTAGGATCGCATGACCAAAAAGGATAGCAATTGTTTCTTCATGTGAGGCTTTGAATTTTGCTGGTTTGCTTGAACTCTGTCTTGACAAATGGCCTTTCCTTGTTCAGATATTAAGTGACCTAAGAACTTCAACTGTTGTTCCACAAGTTGTAGTTTTGCGAGACTAGATGGCAGAGCATCGCAAGCCTACCTTTCTCAAATTGTTTCTCTGTTGATGCTGCGATTAAGCATTCGCCTACATACTGCAGAAGCGCTGACCCCCCGCCCCCACCCCCACCCCCGCCCCCGGTTAAAACAAGAGTCTCCAGACTCCTGTGTAGAGCCTCTTTAATTATGGTGGGGACTCACAGTAATCTTGAAAATGTCACGTGAAAGTATACTATTTGCCTTTGAATGGAAATGTGAAGCAGAATTGACTGTCAGCGTGTAACGGTACACAAAACAATGCATTTGCTAAATCCACAATAGAGAGCCATTTACATCCGGTGGAATTTGAGCCAATATAATGTAGGGGTTGGGAACATTTGGGGTGTGCGGAACAACAGCGTTCTTGATAACCTGCAGGTCATGAACAAACCTCCATTCCCCCAATTCACCTGGAATGTTTGCCTTTTTGAACGAAAAAAATGGGTGTTCTCACCAGTGATTATTCACGGGGGATTATCACTCCAGCCTATAAGAGAGATTCAAAGACTGGGGTAATTCCTTGCACAGCCTCGGGTTTAACGGCTCTTTTGCTTTGCAAGGACGATACTCAGACTTCGGGGTTATTCTTAAGGGTTCGTATGAGCCTCATATCGTGTTTGCCTTTTGCCCTGAAATCAGTTGGGACCCTTCTTCATCTTCGATACGAGGCATCGACCAGAGGTAAACGCCAGACGACACTCCTGGCGGGGATTACCTGGACTGCCCTGTCTGCCTGAGTTAGCCGATTTAGTTTCTTCCTATACGTCCTTATAACTGCATTGAAGCAGATAACCACACTGACCCTGAAGATACAATCTTTCGTTATTTTGTGCCTGTCGTACCCATGGTCCCGAATTCTGACACCTGTCGCTGGATGCCTTCGCCAATGATCCGTGAGGAAAAGGGCCTTCCACATCAAAAAAACAGGGTCTACTACCGTCACAGATACTTAAAAAAGTTTAAAGTGACAGCACATCTGTGATCATTCCAATAACATTCGCACAATAACAACTGATCTGGTTTAACCAATCTCCTGAACCAATCCTTCTCTTACGATTTGTCAGGACCATCGCGGTGTATGTGTGCTGTGCAGTGCAGCATATCTCCAGCAAGAAAATCGGTGTTAATGGGATTAACATGGCTACTTGCTTCCTGGGTGAGTGAATCGCTCAAGGAACCTATCGCTCTCTGACGTGCATCACGGGTCGTGATTCGTATTTTCCAGCCTGCACTGTTAAATCTTCTTTTTGTATTACCTGCAAGCCCGTCGGGTACTGCGCAAATCCGACACCAGTCTCACTATGAGATCCCGAGACATCAGATTTACAGAACAGAATTCCGATAACAGAAATGAGAATTGGAATGTTTCCCCATTACTGGTTTTGCACAATAGGGGTGCGGTAAATCTCTCTCGTGTCATGACTCCTGATGCATCCATTGAGTTGAGGAAGCTTCCGTTCATCTTTATTTGCGTCGACTCTCTGAATTGCCTTGATTTATGACCTGAATATGTTGCCCTTGTATCTTCCAAAAAAGTAAGAGGTGCACCTTCCACATATAACATAGATGTACGCATTGACTTATATGCATCATCGTTGTACTGAAAATATAGTTCACGCTTCGCAAACTCAGTGCTCAGTGTAGAGGTGGGACATGTTTCAGTGCCCATAAGGTTAGTAGTAGAGATGAGCATAAGCGAGTATTCGTTGCCAAGCATAAAGCAAAGAGGTTTACCTGTAACTTTAGGGCTGCCCACCTCCACCTCAGCCTTCCTCCATTAGTCACCCTGCTGCCCAACCTCCAGGGCCGATTGAGGCTGTCTGGGCGTGCACTGCCTCATTCAGTGGTCCATTGCTCTGCAAACAATGCGCCCGCCAGATTTACCTCTGCCAGCCCTTCTTTTCACGCAGCACCTCCTTCCAACGGCTGGGCGACCATTTGCATCATAGTCAGCTGAGCTTTATGTGTTTGCTGTTCCATCTTTAATTTTCGTTTTTCCTTCTCTTGGGCCAAAAGGTTTTCAGCATGTAGCGCGTGGAGTTCCATCAAATTCAGGTTTCCCGTGTCCCAGGTCATACATTGGCAAGACGCCTCATGTAATGGGCGCCTGATAGCTTTCACATATTCCTTTTAAAGTACAATTCGCTTCTTCTTATCAACACTTCAAGATTAGTGGCCTGAAACATTCGAGTTCCTTTCCAGATAAGGAGTTGTTTTTTTTCTCATTCCTTGGCTGTTGATATGGTAGTTTGCTGGCCCTGTAAGTCTGCTATTAGTTCGGTTTAAATATACATTGATTTTTTTTCTGTCTGCAACACTTGCCCTCTGCAAAGTCTGGCCTTTACTTTTTTGGTTCCCTGTGCTTTTATTGGTTTCAAAAGAAATGTTAATTTTCCATTGCAATGGACATCACATTATTTTGGTGCAATATCGAGGGCCGAAGAGCCTGTACTGCACTGTAACGTTCTATGTTGTAAGATACATTTCCTGCTGGTTTCCGATGTCTCTCCTCACTGTGGAAACTTCCAGACACATCTTCCAGTGATTTGTCTGCACTTCATTCAATCCAGAAAACTGTAGTTCCTGCTGAGAATGTGATCTCTCTACAATGGAGAGAAGAAAACAGAGTCGGTAACAAAGCTGAGAGCACTTAAGTTCTGTCCAGAATCAACAAAAATTACCCCGGTCTTCCAGTGTCGTGTCACTTTAACATTGCATTGTGTACCCAAGCCATCATACCAGTCTCTGGTCTGCTGCAGTTCTTCTTCAAGGCACAGCGCAAGCTGGAAGATCGGCAACTCATTTTCTACTAAAAGACCATGCAGAGTTCAATCATTTTGGATCCTGTCCGCCCTCTTCCACATTTTTCACCCACCTACGCATCCCATCAGTTCCGAACACGAATCATTGGACTCGAAGCATTAACTGTACTTTCTCATCATAGATGAACAAGAGCTGCTGATTTTGTTCAGCCATTTTGGCATTTCTTCAAAGAACATTTCTTTTGCCGTTGTAATCGCAAGACTGCAGGAACCATCTGATTGCAGGAGGAGAAGTTCACAGGAGATGAAAATAATGCCAAGGGCTGGACCATTCCCATTGTGAAGGTAGATGAGCTAAGCTGGGGCTGTGTAACTAAGCACAGAGAAGGCTAAGTGAGAAACTGATTAACATGCACATATTATGAAGAGGATAGATATGTATGACAAGGATGAGGCTTTTCGGGAAGGAATAATAACCAGTGACATAGATGAAAAGCAGGAGAAAAGCGGTTTAGAGGAGATTTAGGAAGAACCCATAGTGTTGTTAATCTGGAATTTCTTATCTGAACGTGTGGTAATACTAAGTGTTATGAGGACATTTCAGCAGTATGTAGCCGAACACTTGAAGATCCAGAGCACACGCGGATAAGGACCAGATACTGGAAAGTGTGACGAGGCCAGACAGACGTGAGATGGGTGTCCCGAACGAAATGATTCTAAGATCGATAAATATGTGTTAGCCACTCGGAAACACGATGATATGGATACGCTGGAAAAAAAACATAAAAGTGCTGTGTGAGCTATGATGGTACAGAATGCCGTGGCGGGGCAGGAGCGGTGTTAAGAATGGCCTACTTCTGCTCCTTTCTGCTTGAGTCTTTTCTGGTCCAGGTTTTTAAACAATCACAATGAGAACAATGTGAATCTACACCAATTAATATTTTCTGTCTCACCTCCACTTCGCTACCCTCCAAGCTGGAATAGATAGCTCCTGTTTCAGCTTTAGGTCAGACAGTGGAGGATACTCACAGGTTCTCTGTCAAGCTGAACATCCCTTCACATAGGTTTCCAAGTGGACACATGGAGCAAGCGATTACATGGATGCTGGGGATTCAGGGACAGATTTCCCTTTTGCTGGGCTAGAATTCTGGCCAAGGTAATGAACATGAATTTCTGACATTTTGAAACTTACTCTGGATTCTTGCGACTTTACTAATTAAACTAAAATTCAATTTGCCCTTGCATAACATGATTCAATTCTCACTATTTATAAAAAGAAACCATGCTACGTGTCCTTGGATATAGTAATGCAGAAGATTGTTGACGTTGTGTACAATGTGGGTCATTGTGCCGTATGAACATTCCAAAGGATGCTGGTGAAGTACCAGTGAATCGAATTCTCTGACGAATTGATACCGATAGAAGGAAAATCCCAGTACAGTAGCGAAATAACATTGCCTGTGATCAACGCAGGAAGCCACGGTAAACGAACACAGAAGTCAATTATGCCTATTGTCACCACATTTTACTGTGTCATTTGCCCGAACCTGATGCCCCATAATCGATGATCCATCATCAGTATAACCTCCTCTGCGCTGTGTTTCATTTTAGGTCTTCAGCAAAAAAAGGAGTAATTGGTTTGAGGGGCCCAGTGGTAAGATCAGTAGCCATTGGTCATCAGTACACGGCCGCTCCAGTGGTGCAATTCGTCAGTTTGATGTAATTGCACGACAGAATGGAAGTGCGTAAGGTGCCAAAGTTGCACATTCGGTTCTCGCCAGGTGTTGGTTTTAGTGATAGTGATCAGGGATGATTGCAACTTCAAGCTGAGGAACAGTTCAAACACCGAATATTAAACCACAATAAAGTTCATTTTGGCCCTAACGTTGCACCGACCTGTGATGCCAATCTGACTCGTATTTTACCATCATAATCCGCAAGTTCATACAATGACCATTTCATTGACCTGAAAGTTGTTCAGTCTACGAGTGTTGAAGGCAAGGCGTTCAGCACCCTTACTACTCACCAATAAAGGAAACTACCTCGGTATCTATCACCCTCAATTTACATCGATGTGCCCTTGTGCCAAAATTACCATTTGAAGAAAAATGCCTTCACTGTCCACCTTATGACAACTTCTGATCATCTTCTATGTCTCTCTAAATTCACCCCTCAAACTTCTTGTCGCTATCAAAAACCGCCTCAAGTTCCTCAACCTTTCCTCGTAAGACCATCTCTCCAGAGAAGGCAACATCCTAGAAAATGTCCTCTGCACCCTTTCCAATGCTTTCACATCCATCGTATAATGTGGCGACCAGAAATGCACACAACTCTACGAGTGCGGACACACCAGTTAAGTTCTGGTGCTGCAAAGTGATAATTTCGCTCTGAAACTGAATCACTCTCCCAAGAAAAACTAACACACCGTGCTCCTTGTAAACAAATCTGTCAACGTTGGTGGTAACTTTCCGAGTTTTATATACATGGGCACCGAGATCGCTCTGCACATCTACACTTCCAAGAATATTACAATTAGCCAAGAACACTTTATTCTTGTTGCTCCTTCCGAAGTAAATTATCTCACACTTTTCCACATTAAAATCCATTTGCCATTTCTGATGTCAGCTCTGCAGATTATCCATGCCCCTCTGTAACCGTCAGCAGATATTGGCACTATTGACAACATCGTCGATCTTAATGTCATCTGCAAACTTCCGAATCCATCATTCCATGCCCTAATCCAGGTCATTTATAAAAATGACAAACAACAGCGGACACAAAAAGGAACCTTGTACACCATCAGATACTGAACTCCAGGATGATCATTTCCCATGAACTGCCACACTCTGTCTTCTTTCAGCGAGCCAATTTATGATCCAAACCGCGAAGCCACTCTCAATCCCATGACTCTGTATTTCATGCAACAGCCGACAGTGCCTTACTGAAAACCATATCCACCACATCAACCACTTTACTCTCATCCACCTGTTTGCTCACCTTCTCAAAGACCTCAATAAGGTTTGTGAGGCACAACCTGCTATTCATAAAATCGTATTCACTATCCCGAATCAACTTCTTCCTTTTTCGATGATCATAAATCCTATCTCTCATAAACTGTTCCAAAAAGTTGGCTGCAAGGAAGCTAAGGATCACTGTTCTGTATTTACCAGCATTGTCTCTACTCCCCTTCCTGAAGAAGGGGAAATATTTGCTTAACTCGGGTCTTCTAGCACTAATGACATAAACACTGACGAAATAAAGCTTATAGTCAAAAGTTCTGCAATCTCCTCCCACGATTCGCAGAGAATCCTCGGATATATCCCATCAAGTCCAGGGGACAAACCTAATTTTAGACTTTCAGCAATTGCTAACAACTCCTCATTTTGAATGTCAATTTCGTTTGTTCTATTAGGTTGCATCTCAATACTCTCTTAACAACATTGTCTTTTTCATTTTTGATATGATAAAAAAAATACATTCAGCGTCTCTGCTATCCTTGGACCCCGCTGACAACTTCGTACTTCTGTTCTTGACAGGCCATAATCATATGCTAGACATTCTTTTATTCTTAAACTATCAATTGAAAGCTTCAGGATTGTTCCTGCCAGACAAAGACTTCTCATGCCTCCTCTTCGCTCGAAGTAGCTCTCTCTTTAGCCCTTCCTGGTTAGCTTTTAATTCCCAAGCGTCCTACCTCAGCCTTCATATCTCATGTTTACATACGCCTCCTTCTCCTTCTTCTCAAGAGATTCAACCTCTTCAGTAAACCCAGCTCTCTGTGTCGACCTCATATTCCCTGCATGACGCATACATACTTACCAAGTACATGCATCAGCTTTTCCCTGAACAAGCTCCATATTTCTGGTGTGCACAACCCTTGAAGTTACTTTCCACATGCGGTGCATCTTAACTCTTGCCTAATCGCATCATAATGACTTTTCTCCCCGCGATACCTCATGCTCTGCAATAAATACCTATTCCTATCCATCACTAAATAAACATAACCGAATTGTGGTCACTATCAACAAAGTGCTCACTTACCTCCAAAGAGAAGAGCTGGCTGAGTTCATTACCCATAAACAAATCCAATGTGGCTTTAAGTCTTGTTGGCCTGTCTTCATGCTGCGTCAGGAAACCCTCCTGCACATATTGGACAAAAACTGACCGATCCGAGGTGCTGAACCGATAACATTTCCAATCAATATTTGGAAAGTTAAAGCTCCCCATAACAACTACTCTGTCACTTTTGTACCTATCCAGAATCATCTTTTTAATCGTTTCCTCCATATATCAAGAACATTTTTGTAGTGACCTCTCCAGTCCTGAGTCTAATCTCAGTCCATTCTACCTCAGCAGATTCAGTCGCGTCCTCACCAATATCCTTTTTGCTACCATAGTACTGTCCTTGACGAATAATGCCACATCTCCCCCTCTGAAACGACCCTCCTGTTCTGACTGAAAAATCGAAACTGAGGTACCAGAAACAACCATTCTCTTCAGTCCTCCGTTCATGTCTCTGAAATGGCCACAACATCGAAGTCCCAG
>NC_057717.1:67225824-67259710 GCF_004010195.1 Chiloscyllium plagiosum | reverse complement strand
TTAACTCTTGCCTAATCGCATCAAAATGGCCTTTCACCCCGCGATACCTCTTGCTCTGCAATAAATACCTATTCCTATCCATCACTAAATAAACATAACCGAATTGTGGTCACTATCAACAAAGTGCTCACTTACCTCCAAAGAGAAGAGCTGGCTGAGTTCATTACCCATAAACAAATCCAATGTGGCATTAAGTCTTGTTGGCCTGTCTTCATGCTGCGTCAGGAAACCCTCCTGCACATATTGGACAAAAACTGACCGATCCGACGTGCTGAACCGATAACATTTCCAATCAATATTTGGAAAGTTAAAGCTCCCCATAACAACTACTCTGTCACTTTTGTTCCTATCCAGAATCATCTTTTTAATCGTTTCCTCCATATATCAAGAACATTTTTGTAGTGACCTCTCCAGTCCTGAGTCTCATCTCAGTCCATTCTACCTCAGCAGATTCAGTCGCGTCCTCACCAATATCCTTTTTGCTACCATAGTACTGTCCTTGACGAATAATGCCACATCTCCCCCTCTGAAATGACCCTCCTGTTCTGACTGAAAAATCGAAACTGAGGTACCTGGAACAACCATTCTCTTCGGTCCTCCGTTCATGTCTCTGAAATGGCCATAACATCGAAGTCCCAGGTAACAACCCATGGCACCTACTTTATCCCAGATGCTTCTGACGTTGAAGTAAACACACTTCAAGCCACCTTCATCCTTGCCAGTACACACTTGTAAACCTGAAACGCTATTTATGACAAAACCACTCACAACTACCTGCAAACTGGAGCTAGAATTCAGCTTCCCACTCCGCGGCTGAATTCGTTCAAACCCTCATGAAGAGCTTTGGCAAATTATCCCCTCATGGTATTGGTACTCTTCTAGTTCGGGTGAAGACCATCCTGTTTGTAAAGGTTCATCGACTCCAGTATGAGCCCCAACTATCCAGGTATTGGAATCTCTCCCTCCTGCACCATCCTTGCATCAACATTTTCAAATGCTCTCTCCCTACACTTCACCTCACTACGACGTAGAATGGGCAACAAATCAGAGAGAACAACTCTGTTTGTTCTAGATTTAAGATGTCACCCTCGATCCCGGAAATTCTGCCATACATCCACATCACTTTTATTACCGATGTTGTTGGTGCATATGTGGACAATGACTTGGGGTTGCCCACCCTCTCCCTTAAGGATCCAGAAAACACGATGCGAGACATCACAAACCCTGGTAGCTGGGAGAAAACACACCAATAATGAGTCTGCCCAATATCCATAGAATCTCAATCTGTTCCCATCGATATGGAGTCCCCAATAACAAATGCTCTCCTCCTCTCTCCCCCACCCTTCTGAGAAAAAGGGGCAAACTCTGTGCCAAAGACCTATACCCAATGGCTTTCCCCTCGTAAGTCATAAATAACAAATATGGTATACATGTTACTGAGGGGCACGGCCACAGCAGATGCCTGCACTGTCTGCCTGTTAGCGTTTAGGCTCCCGACTGTATCCCATCTATCTATTTCTTGCACCTGAAGTGTTACTGCCTCCCTATAACTTCGCTCAATTCCACTCAGACTCCAAATGATCTGACATCAAGCTACAGTTCCCGAACGCAATTGCCGAGGAGCTGGAGTTGGGTGCACTTCCCGCAGATGTGGATATCTGGGACATTATTGAAGACCCTTACCTCTCACATTCTACAGAAAGAAATTTCAAATGTCCGGCAATCCATTCCTAATATTGTCCACATACACACACTCATATATATATATATATATATATATATGCAAACATCTACACATGTATATAAAAATGTGTGTGCACTTGCATGTATGTGTGTGCGCATATATATTTAAAAGTTGCAAAAAGAAAGTTGATTGAAACGGCATTTATTTTTTAAAAATGATTTTGTGGAATATTCTGTCGTTGGGAAATACCTCAGTTACTTACAACCAGCAGAAATCCTTCCTGAGTAAATATCCATCTCTCAATAGAGATACAGAGGTGACGTTTGAAGATGTGACGTTTCTCATATCGCTGATCCTGTGCTGTGTTGAATTCTGGAAAGGATGTTTAGTTCGTTTCACGTTACTTATTTTGTTGCAACCTCGCACAGGCCATTAAAACAATCCAAAAATTATTAGATTTATCTCATTGGACAATGTTGTCGGCAAAACTGGAACCGAAATGATAAAGATGTTTGAAGTACTGCTATAAAGATTATAGGATTCAAACAGGAACACTTTTCGAGTCTTGTCACTGGATATTTTGGGGGGAGAGGGTGATCAGCAAATGGTCTCACTCCCTTCTCTGTGATTGCAGCCAAATGTCCAAGGCAATAGATGAAAAGAAAGTGGTGCATTCCATCGACAGGTCAGCTCCCACTCACTCTAGTATAATTCCGCTTTGATTGTCGCCATCGTATAAAGGGTTAGGTGAGTGGGGAGATCGGGATTCTGGTGGTAAGCTGAGACATTGCGATAATTAATCCCATACTGTTGGCATCACTTTATATCATAAACCAACTATGCAGCGGAATGAGCTTACCGACTTCCCTTTAATGCTGAGCTAACAGAAACAGCTCAGTTCTTTTACAATTTATGGAAGTTCACGTAGAACAAGCTGCTAAACCTTTCTTCACAACCAGCACTTTCTACACTTAGTCGTACTCAGTTGGAGGTGATATGTGGTATATTTCCGATTGACGTTAACCAATTAGAAATTGTGCACCTAACGCTTACCTGACCCGGCCGACCAGACTCCCTGTCTTGGTGAAATTCACTCATTATGTTTCTGCACGCATTTTTCCTTCTGACACATTTTTCCTGAAAAATAATAATTTTCGATTTCAATTACTGTAGAATGAATAAAAAGTGCTCCAAACTTTTCCTTATCATTCATCGCTGGTTTTGAAGTTCGAAAGTTTAGTTATAGATCCATCTGAATGAGGGATTTTCCCTCCTGTTTACTCTCAGCAAATTCACATCATCAGGGAAATTTCCATATGGACGCAACTCAGTTTTAACTGGTGTCACGCCACATGATCTATTCATCTGTTCACCATCCCATGAAACCTCGCCTTGTCTTTTCTAATGGCGTTATGACCCAGTATTTCGTTGGCTTCCTTTCCATTCTGTTTTGTTTCCCAGTAGACGCTGTCCATTCGTCCTGACGTCTTTTGATTTCAGTCATCAGCATCCATGTCTTTTATCATCTCTTTTATATCCCAGGGAGGTCCATTTTGAGAAAGAATGCTGTTCCAATGCAACACATGAAAACCAGCTCGAATGGTGTATACTGTCATTACCAGTAAAGGGAAGATGGGAGCTAGTTCAGTCACAGGTGAATCGGTTGATTTTCACACAATGGATCAACCACTGACTGGGAAATGACTGTTTTTCTTCACTTTTGGCCCCTCTCTGAACATGTGCTTAAACAACACAGTAAGGTATCATAGAATGCCGACAGTTAAGAAACTGGCCATTTGATGCAACAAATTCACACCGATCCTCCAGAGATTAACCCTCACAGAACAATTGCTTACCCTATTACTCTTCATTTGTTCGTGAATAAGGCACCTTACTGACAGTCGACCCATTTGGATTCATGCCATGTCTCAGGCTCTGTGAGGCAGCAGTGCTAACCAGTGAGCAACCTTGCAGCCCTGCAGCAATATTTCAAGGCGCATGCGGACGAGTGTAAAATGCGTTCCCTGCCAAAGATGCTCCGCTTTTGTTGGTGTCCTTATCAGGAACAATAATCCTGATTCCCTCACCAGGCAATGAAACCAAACCACAGCGGTTATAGTGCTGAATTGTAACCACTAGCTGACATTTAGGATGGCAGGTGCAATTGCATCTGCTCTTAACAGCATAGTTTATTTTTCCCTGCGATGAGACGTTTCTTCCAAAAAGCTCGTGACACCGAGCTTTTACAACACAGAATAATGCATTATGTCAATGCCAGTCCATCAAACATCCATCCATTCTCATTTCCAGCTTCCAGTAGCCCGCAGCCTGACTTCTGAAGTGTTCATCTCAAACAGACGTTCCCTGCAAAGGTTTAATCTCAAATGAAGAATCGAATGAGACTGAAGTCAGATACCATTAAATTTGATCATGAGCTGCGGGAGAACTGAACCGCATTTTCAAACAAAGAGGGAAATATACAGACACATCTTGTGAGAATGACAAAGGCCTTAGGAGAGGCCAACATTCAGAAAATGAGGAATTGAACTGTTTGCCTCTTCTTTCTTCACTTCGGGCTTTAAAACCCGATTCTGTCTGTATAAGCAAAGGGGTAAACAGGCAGGCGACTGTCCTTCGAGGACTGGCCCAGTCGTGTATAATTGGTAGATGCTAATCGTTGAATTCTCCACCTGTTGAGGTAGCCTGGCTCGCTGTGCTCTTCCAGCCTCCTACCTGTTTCATTTGGATTCCAGCAGATTCCTGCCTCTACATAAAGATTGGAAGCATTCAGCCGCTTCGCTGTATGTTTTCCTCCCCCACTATTTCACCGTAACTTTACTGCTTCGACTATATCACGTTGTTCTTCCGGCTAAACGAGGGCATGCTTGGCATCAGATGCTTGTCGTCCTTATGTTCCTCGAAGTAGAAACACAGATGGGGATTTCGAAAGTCAAGCAGATGAGGCCAGGTATGTGGGGAATATCACTTCATGATGTTCCCTCAGGAATAATTCCAAGCAACGCGGAAAATGCTTCTCTGAATGTTTGTTGTAACAGTTGTAAACACATTCAGCAAGGACCAAGTAAGATTCGAATACACGACCAAAGGTTGATAAGACCAATGCTCTAGCCTCTGAGCTATGGAGCCACCGGCAAAGAAAGCGTTTTTTCTGATTAACAGAAAATGATGAACTCTAGCACAGCAAAGTCCATCGTCCGAGGTTCGTGATTCAAGCTTAGTTTTCTGTTTTAAAATACGACTTGTAACCCATTTCTTTGATCACTTGTTTGACATAACACTTTGTCAGCTTCCCAATATCTCATAATGTGACTGGGATCAAAATTTGTTTAAACTCCCTCCAGAGGAACAGCTTTGAAGTTTCCATTATGTGAAAAACACGATGTAGTATTGATATCAATTAATTGCCCTTCATTTCAACAAAGATTACAGTTTTACTTCTTCCGTTGTTGACTAATTCGTTTCCTATAGCATTGTGTGATTTACATAGTGAAGAGTTTTCACATTTTATGACCTTGGTAGATGAAGTTTAGGCACCAAACGTGGAACAGTTCAAATCGAACATACTCCTGAGATTGGAATTCCAGGCTATGCAGGTATCTGAGAGTGCGTTTTAAAACAAAATCTTGGGTGTCGTGTTCACTGGCTGGGTTGGCATTTATTGAACAACACTAATTGCTCTGGAGTGGGCTGGAGGACATGGCAGTGATAGACAGAGCGAAGACAGTCAAGAGATTTGCAGAAATGTTAAAAAAGTTTGAAATTAGCCGCCCGTTAATGGGTGAAGAACCCTTGTTGTTAATACTTCCACGTGCAGCAGTGTCGTTGAAAGATCTCAGGACTACATTTTTGGGTGAATAGCCCGCAATCGCTGCCCTTCCAGCATGTGGCAGCCCGTGTGGAAAGATAAAGCTGCGAAGGCCGCAGTGCATGTTTGGGAAAATGTGCAGTGGTAAAAATATCATTCAGGTCAGGAACAGTGAAACACTGAACAAAACGCAAGTACACCCTTGAATAGAGGCAGAGGGAGTTAGGCCAGAGCAGAGGGGGAATTTGAGAGGACGGATGGAAGTGTGTTACCACCGTTTAATCCAAACGAATGGATGAGAGTTTGAGCTGCAGAAGAGCAGAGACGTGGAAGAGTTAATGACGTTAATGAGGTGCAAGTAGGCTGACATGGTGACGATGGCGATATGTGGTTGAAAGCACAAAACGCGGTGAAGGATGTCACTATGGTTATGACGTGACTCGTTCAGACTCAGACAGTTGCGAGGGAGAAGATTGAGTCAGTGGCGAGGCATTTTCTCCACGCACGTGGTCAATGATGCTTTCCAACTCATCTCGTCCATTTGCCGCAACTCCACTCTCAAAACCCATCCCTCCAACAAGGACAGAGCTCCCTTATTCATCACTTCAAATTCCAGCAACCTCCGCAGACATCATGTCAGTCTCCGACATTTCCACCACCTGAAAATGAACCCCACCAGCTAAGATGTGTTTCCCTACCCACCCCTATCCGCTTTCTATATAGATCATTCCCTCTACGACTCCCTTGTCAAGTGCACGCCCCTCACCAAACCACCCTCCCTTCCCGCCCCATTCTCATTCCAACACGGGATTTGCAAAACCTCCAACCACACCTCCACTCTGTCGTAGGCCCCAAAGGAGCCTTCCAAATACATTAGAGTTTTACCTGCACTTCCACACATATCATTGAATGTATCAATTGCTGCTGATGCAGTCTACCTATATTGCAGAAACAGGATACCTAATTGTTCGCTTCAGAAAACACCCCAGGACACCCGTAACAACCAACATCACTGACCAGTGGCCGAACACTTCAACTCTCCCTCCAAATCAGCCAAGTTCATGCAGGTCCTGGGCTTCCATTGCTCTCATGAACTGTCCTATGTATCAATCTTCCTTCCCACCTATCCGCTCCGCACTGCTCTGCGACCAATCACCAGTACACCCATCTCCATCCACCTATCGCACTCTCAGATACCTTGCCCCAGCCCCATCCACTCCAATTTGTCTCTCTACCCACTCGGTTTATAAGCATATTTCCTGATGATGGCTCTCGCCCGAAACGTCGATTCTCCTACTCCTTGAGTGCTGCCTGCCCCGCTGTGCTTTTCCAGCAGCACACTTACGACTCAGGAGCGAGGCAGTGGATTTTGATTTCGGGACTGAAGACAGAGGCCTCAGCTTTGCCATGATGCAATTGTGAGAAATGTCTGCTCCAACAGAACTGCATGTCAGACAAGGCAGGACAGCATTTGACCTGGAAGGAACAGGGAGGTGATCGTGTTTATATCTACCTGCAGATCTATTTGTTCTCTGTGGTGGATGCTGTGTGCATGAAAGATTCTGACGAAATTCTGGTCACATTCTAAGTTTCGAAAATCCCTCACCCTCAGACCATATCTTAGAAAGTATCCAGAGTTTTGTGAAAGTTGCTTTCCTACTCTCATTTTTGGATAACATCAATTTCGCAGGATATTAGAAGGGGAAGATTTACAAACCAATCTCTCAGCCGTGATCTGATAAAGTCGCACATTTTATCACAAGTACAATTTGACCAGATAGAACATGAAAGGAAAAAAACCCTCTGGTTACAGTGAGAGAGAAATCGTTCTCTTATTGTGTGTGTGGACAATGTTTCTACCCATCATCAGAGCTCACAAACCACAAGCGCAGTCATACTAAGGAAAGTCTATGGAAATGTGCGTATTCATTTCCTTGTCTGAGCTGAATTCCCATGGAGGCAACGATTCCAGGAAACAGCGATTCACCTGCTCAGAGTGTGGAAAGGGATTCACTCTGTCTCTGACCTGCTGCAGCACCTGCTCGTTCGAAATGAGGAGAAACCATTTCAAAGTCTGGACTGCCGAAAATGCTTTAAAACGTCCAGCACAACGCTCATACTAATTAGAAACCTTTCATCTCGCCAGACTTTGGAAAATGTTATCAAACCTCTGTGTGTGTCATCTCTGAGAAATATGCTCACATGAATGAGAGACCTTTTAGAGTTCTGGAGACGTGACATCTGATCTACGTGCTCACCCGGGAGGAGAGATATCTTTGTTTCCAAATCGATGGGACCTGCTGTAAAAGTCCGAGGGACAGGATGGCTCATCACATTTCTCACAATATTAACGTGTCTTTCTAAATGCCCTGATTGCAGGAAGTGCTGCACAAGTTCCTGGAGACGAACGTGTCATCAACGTGTTCACACTGTGGAAAAGTTCCAGGGGGCAGTTTATCATTAACGTCTTCACATTGAAGAGAGACCTATTAAATGTATAGGATCTGAAAGCAAAGTTTTGATATTCTGGATAAAAATCAAATAAATCAGCTTTGTATTAAATTCATTGTCAAATGTCATTGGAAGGATGGGTTTACCGAGTGCTTGAGGCATCAGCACAGGTTCTCAAGGGGAAATAATGTCTGACAAATATATTAGACATCTGTGAGGAGGTAATGAGCAAATAAGATGAAGTCTACCCTGTAGAGGTGACAAGCTGGAATTTCCAAAAGGCTTTAGGCGAGGTGCAGTATGACAAACTGCTCAATAATGGGCAACTTCTACTTTAGACGACGGTTTGGAGTTTCCACATCCTCTCCGATTCTGCCTGGATTTCCTCCCCAGACGAAAGATGTGTCGGTGACCTTCTTTGGCAGAGTTACAGGAATTGGGTCGAGGTGTGAGTTTGGGTGTGATGTCCGTTGCAGGATTAAAGGAATCTTCCTGGGCCGAATGGCCTGCTTCCACATTGTAGGTATTATCTTAGGACAAGGTTGATCGTAGGGATTAAGGCTTTTGTCATATGAATTTCTTTTTTTTAAAAAAGGTCACAATTTCCATGTAAACATATGATTTCAATTGAACCTTTTGAACGATATATGGAGGGGAGGGGCATTCTTAAAGAGGACTTCATAAAGGTCAAGCGAGAATGTCAGATCGCCTGAGCACGTAAAGTTAAGGAAATACTCTAAAGAGATTCCACAAGTACATTAAGAACTAGAGACGAAATAGGACCACTTTAAGATGAAAGAGCTCACTTTTGTTTTTAACCTCAGCAGATGGAGAGATATATAATGAGAACGAAATGGACCCTACAACTAAATATTGATGTTTATAAAGTCGTTTCAATTGTAAAGGGCAAGTGCTGGAGGACTTGGAAAATATGAAGATGGATATTTCTCTGGGATTTGATCTCATGTATCCCGGAACTTTTTGGCAAGTTCGGGAATGAAACTGTTCGGCCTTTCGTAGAAATAATTGTGTAAGCTATTACTATGAGTGAGGCGCCGAAAAAAATGGGGTGTGGCTAATTTTGTGTTTTTGTTCAGAAAGGGTGACATGGAGAATCCTGGGAACGATAGACCTGTGTTTCTGACGGTGGTCTTAAGTAAGTTGTTGGATGCAATTATAAACGATAGGATTTAAATGCATTTGGAGATACAAGGAATAAATAGTAATAACCAGAATGTTTTTGCGCGAGGGAAGTTGTATCTCACAAACATGACTGAGTTTTCGAGGGCATAACTAATATGATTGATCCGGACAAAGTGGTAGATATTGCTCACTTGAACTTTAATAAAACCTTTTTCAAGGTTCCACATGTTTGCCTGATTCAAAAAGTGAGATCACAGAGAGTTCGGTGAGATTTCCAATACGATATAAAATTAGATTAACAGCAGGAGGCTGGGAATAGCCGTGGAAAGTAGCTTTCCGACTGGAGGACTATTACCGATGGTGTCCCACAAGGATCGATGCTGATCCCACATTCATTTTTTCATTTAAATAAATTATTTAGGTGAGAAGATAAAAAGCATGGTAAGTAATTTGCAACATTTGTCGGAAAAGGGACAATACAAAGGTGATGGAAGATTGTGAAGAGATTTTCTCGTCAGGTCAATTCCTCTCTCTGTCCTCGAGTTTTAAAAGCGTGGGTGAGTGGGGTTGGGGCGGGACAGTGAAGGGCCATCCGTCCATCGTACATACCAGGTTATCAGACGTCCATCTATTCTCGTCCCAGTTTGCAGCATTTGCCCCATAACTTTGAGTGTTCTGACTTTCCAGGGAAAATGTCAATGAGATTCGCTCTGTGAGCTTAAATGACACAACAATGGTACTGACGGTTGACTGGGTTGAAACAGGAACGTATTCTCATGTTCACAGATCGTACAGAGCAGGTTATCAGACGTCCATCTATTCTCGTCCCAGTTTGCAGCATTTGCCCCATAACTTTGAGTGTTCTGACTTTCCAGGGAAAATGTCAATGAGATTCGCTCTGTGAGCTTAAATGACACAACAATGGTACTGACGGTTGACTGGGTTGCAACAGGAACGTATTCTCATGTTCACAGACAGAGGCAAACACGCGGAGACATTCCCCGACAGTGACTATTTCCTCATCATTATACGCACTCCATGCGCTTTACATCCGCAAGTTTCTCTGGTGAAAGGTGGCTTTAAGTGGAAAACAAGCCACTTCTCCAAAATATGTGAACCGTTGCTGTGAGCTGCGATGTGAAGTGGATACTGAGCTGAAATAGTCTCACACACTTCGCATGTGTAACTTTCAGTAACACAAATCCCACCAAATCAAGGCATCTTCCTCCTGGGATCTGAAAGGATAGGGCCCAACAAACATTCCTAACTAAAACTACTGACACACGGCAAACTCTAGACACTTTCACGTCTCGTCTCGTCTCGTCTCGTTCTGTTTCTGTCCCTGTCACACCTCCAAATTCCTCTTCATGTCGAGTCCCGAGATCAATGTGCTGTTTGATACAAATACAGACACATTGAGAAAGTGATCTTTATTTCAAAAGCAGAATCAGCGAATATAAGCTGCGAGAGCTTGCTCACGACAGAGCAATAAGGCACTACGGTTTCATGTCCTGATTATCGTATAGACTGATTCCACCAATGGGCACCATACCAGTTGTTACCAATTAAAATCTTCCAATAAATACCGTGACTGACAGAAAGTAGCTTCGACCCCTTCCTCGCCGAGAGGCATTTTGCAAACAATGTCCTGTTCCTTCACAAACTGACTTTTTTCTCAGCTGGCCATGGATGCGTCGAGCACAGAAAATGCCCTTTGGCCCACTAAGTCTGCACATTCCAATACAATCCCCTGAACTGTTCTTACCTCATTTGTCAGCACTTTGTTCAAAGGCTCAAACGAATTCAGCACTGTAAGTGTTCGACTGTATGGGTCTTTCATGCTTTGAAGGTTTCTGCCTTTTCAATCATGGCAGGCGGTTGGTTTCAGTTTCCCAAGCTTCCTAATCTGGGTTATATACATTTCACTTCATCCTGCAATTTGAATTTCAAACAAAAAAGCAGAGAAGAAACACACTTTGAGTTCATTCTCGACTCTCAATCACAGTCAGCAAAATGCTTAACTGCATGAGGAACTCACAGTGGATTTAACGCCCCTCGCCTCAATCACTTGGCCACACCTGCAGAAGTACGCTACTAAACTGGTTTCAAGTTCACCCTCCCTGTGGAGCTGAGGGACAGGCCATCATTGTTAGGTTTGTTTGAATTGAATCACCACAGCTTCGACAGGGTAAAATGTCAGGATATATTTGGTCTGTGTAATCAATCTCGATATTTCAAATTATCATTCATTTAGAAGCAAAGACAGAGATTGCAGGAGAAACTAAGCATGTCTGGCAGCATCTGGAGATAGAGAAACAGAGACAATCATTCACAGCTTCTTCGAGTTTCTCGGAACTCTGTTTTTCTCACAGGGTATTCCATTTCTGCTGAGTTCCTTGAGCAGTTTTTGTTTTTTGTCAGAGATTCTCAGCATCTGCAACACTTTACTAGCCATTAAACAATAACGAAACACATTTGTCGTTCCTCACTGGATAGGTTTTCCGATTGGGAGCATATTCCCGAACCTACTAAAAACACGAAACTGCACAGCAAAGGATTCGGATGGATAAGAACAGCGACCGCTCCATGCGTGGGAACACCTTATCGGTTAACAGCCGAACGAGACAATTCATTGCTCGACAGAGAGTGGGAGTTCCTTGTAGCAATCCCCTTGCAGGATCTCATAAAGAAGACTGTTAGCGAATTCAAAAATTCGCCTCCGCTTCGTAGAATGACAATTGCCATCGATTGGTTTGACGTTTCCAAAATGAATCCTGGGGCATTCGTTGTGAAAAATGGGAACAGTCTGATCCCACGCCTTGACGACACAGTCATGTCACAGGGAACCAGCTCTCCTAAAACCGGGACCTACTCCCTTCGTGCCTCATGACGAACATATTCCTGACCACGGTAAAACCCCGGAACTCTGCAGATTAAGAAAAAAGGATGGTGTGATTGTCACCCCCTTCCTGGGTCGTGGGAGAACAGCTCCTGTTAGTGAAGAGCCGAACACACTGACTAACATCGCCACAGAGACTGATGAGCCAACGGCGTCAATGATCTCCGAATGCAAGCTTTAGTCTGCTCCTCCCCCATGGAAAATGCTCCTTAATCAGCTTCACCTTTCGAAAATAAATCATTGGAAATTCATTCTGAAGAGATGGGAATAGTCTGCTCCCACCCTCTAAAGACACAACCATGACACCAGGAACCAGTTCTCCTCCAACCGGGACCATGTCTCTTCCAGCCTTTCAGTGTCTTGTCTGTGACCATATTTTCTCATTGTCCCGGAGCTGAAATGAGATGTGACGTCCTAACGTGCAGGAACGAGAATCTTTTCTATGTCACAGATCAGTTCATGTCCGGAGAGCATCAGATCAAAGCACTGGCCTCCGCAAGCACGGAAAGATTTCTAACCTGTCTCTGCTCAGTCGAACAGTTCATCGTTCATTCACCTCTGCATCCACTTCCCAACGAATATATAAAGATTAAAAAAACTCGAGATTAGAATTTCTGCTTTGCTTCTTGACAGTTTCCCCACCTGCCAATTGGCATTTTTTTCCAAGAATCTCTTCACAACCCTCTGCTTTGCACTATGTCCAGATATAAATAAATCTCACTTTGGGGAGAGATTCCCGACTCTGTGAATATTTTGTTTAATAGGAGATTTCTTGGGAATGTTTATAATGATGTGGGCGGGCGCGTTGATGGTCAGGAGGAACTGCTGCCCCCGACCAGGGCAACTGACCAAAGGACGAGGAATGAAGACGTTTCATGGAAAACACAACTTGTATCAAATAAACTCAGTGAAACCGACATATACACCATGTGTTTGTTATTATCTGTGGATAGAGGAATAGGGCTAACGTTTTGAGACAGATCCGTTTCTCGTTCAGAACACAAGTTTCCTGCATGTCTACAATTGAGCATATCTGAGAAGATGTCGAGTTGTTGAGACGGGTTTTCTGGAGTTTCAGGGATAACTCCCATTGATGAGAGATAGAGTGGATGGGAAGGATCGATTTCCATAAGCAGAGAGATTAACAATACGGCAATGGTCGAGAAACAAAGATGTTCTTGTATTTTTACAGCGCCTTTCAGCACCACTTCAGTCACAGGCACTGAAGTAACTTTGAAGTAGATGTGTCATTGTCAAAACTAAAGTGCTAATCATGACAGTGTGTTCAACCAGAGGTCAAAAAGAGCACTCAGAACTGGCCTTAGCGACGCCAGTGAGATTATGCTTTACTTTAAGCGTTTGTTCCTCTCTGGTTTGTATCCAGAATTGTGCAGGATTGGAGGTTCTAATCTTAGGGGAAGCGCATATTATGTTGAGAACGTGGCATTTCGCACAGGCATATAGATAGGTTGAATGAATGGGGAATAACTTGTTAGATGCAGTTTCATGTCGGCATTATGAGGTCATGCACTTTGGTCGGAGAAGTCAAAAGAAAGAACACGATTAAAATCGAGAGGAAGTAGAAGAAACGTGTGAGCCAGAGGAATCTCATGCCTGACACAAACATGTTTAGTGTCATATTCTTTCCCTGACAAGACGGATGGCTTCCTTTCCGAATGCTCACAATGAAAGAGATGGTTTCCAAGGAAAGTAAAACACCCTGAATCAAATAGCCTAATCGAAAACAAAGGAAAGAATTGAGTCGTTCCAATGGACAACTCTGATTCTTATGGCTCTCTAAAATCTGTTTATAATGGAGCTGGAAGTGGGTATTGGGGGAGCTGGGGAGTGAAAGTCAGGTCACCCATGATTACTGTCATCCTTCCTCTGTCTTCCTCATTTTTTGTATGTTTTATTTCGCATTGTGGTTACTGTGAGTGCGCTTGTAAACCACACCGCTGGTGACTTATTTCCCAGGCAGTTCTTCAACACGACTCGTAAGAATTCAACATTCTTTTCTCCTGAATCTAGTTAATCTCTAAACACTGTGCAAATATCACCAGAACCTCGACATTTTCCACGCCTGTCTGCCTTCTTGCAACACCAATTGTTACATCACTGTGCTCCTGTTGGACAAATCAAGAACTACCCAAAACGCATCAATTGCATCGAGGCTGCGAGCGCAGATAACTGCAGCCGCTCCCCAGAGTCCTGGCAACTGTGTTATCACAGAAGCACACATTGAACAGCCAGGAAACTCAAAATAATTACAGTGCCAGAGGCCGTGCCAGGAACGGCACCTGAGAAACACTCTTTTGAGCTCCGGACCTGGTTATATTTCTCAATCAGCAATCGAAGTTTACATTGGTTATATCATCTGATCCCTCACTCAAGGAACCAACAACTGCTGCAAATGGAGGAGAAAATGAGGACTTTAGATACTGGACATCAGAGTCTAGTGTACGGTGCTGGAAAACACAGCAGGTCAGACAGCATCTGAGTAGCAGGAGAATCGATGTTTTGGGCATGTGCCTGATGACTTGCTCATGCCAGAAACGTCCATCTCCTGCTTCTTGGATGCCGCCTAACCTGCTGTACATTTCCAGCAACACCATCTCCATTGCTGCAGACTGTCATACCATCCAAGCTTCCAGCCGCAGAATCAGCAACACTCAGTGTAATGAGTCAACCTATTGAGGACACCTGGCAGTGGTGTTTAGTGTCAAATAGATCTTCATGAATGCGTGTCGTGAATTGTCTGTCCTGTATAATGTTCCCTGTTTTCACTACGTGCAACATTGTTTGACCATATTTGTATTGGGTACAAATGGGTATTGTGTTCATTGTTCTGGTGAGTTGTTGTCTAAATGTGGCTTTCGGTTTATATTCTTTCATAAATCCGAGTAGTCAAAGGCTTTCCGTTCCGAGACATTTTTCCTTGATGTGTGGGGTCTTGGCATGCCCTCCTAACGTTGTTTGTCTGCAAGGAATTTGCGGGAATATCTATTGTTGCAAAGCATTTCTGGAGGATCGAGTAAATACCACAATCAGTTGTAGAGAGTGGCAATGCACAGACATGACGAGGTCAACACATTCGAGCAGAACAACACAACAATATTTGGACAATAGTGGGCAGCCAGAGGTTTACTAGAATGACGAGACTCACCCAATGACTCCATCAAAGAACATGTTGACCTGGCCGTAACATACCAGGACTGCAATGAACGACAAGAAGCAGCAACTGAAAGCAGTGGGAAGGAAATCACACCAATTCGAAACGCTACAGGACAGCAGAGCTTCAGAAGAGTCTCATCAGCCTTGAGGATGTCACCGAGAAAGGACAGGAAACTGCTGCAAACCAACTTCCCAACACTATCGAACATCCACACACCATCTGCAAACTTCACTGGAGCAACAAATCTTTACACAAACCTTGAAACCCTGAAACAGTCAGCGCCGCCCCAGCGGGAAAATGAACCCTTGCATCCCACATGACAGCTCAGGATATGAAACGCCATACTCCAGTGGACGTCAGAGCGAACTGCTCTTGCAAGCTACTTGTGCGTGCTCTTCTAAAGTAACTGCTTGATTATCCTCATCCAATTTTTCATCGTTTGACGTTGTGTGTTTTTACCATTACAAATTTACACCTGAATATCTCTGAATTTTCTGAGAATTTCTGCCGTTCCCCAAAACTTAGAGACACTGAGTTCCAGATTCCAACCACTCGTTGTCTGATAACGTTTTTTATGTGCAGCTACCCAAACCTTTTTACTCTTATCTTAAATCTATGGCTCCTTGGTGATTGATCCCTCCATCAAATGTTTCGTTAAGTGTACATAATCCATACCGCTCATCATTCATACATCTCAATACTGTCTCATCTCAATTTCCCCTGCTTTCAGAAAAACAACGTTAGTCTGTCTAAATTCTTTAATAGTTGAAGTTCTTCAATCCAGATAATATATTGGCAAATCACTTCTGCATCGTTTCCACAGTTGTCATATCACTTCTATAATGTGAATTGCAAAATTATACACAATACTCTAGCGAGAGACAATGATGACTTGAAATAAATGGGTAGACCAGAGACATTGGTCTATTCCAATAAAGTCATTCCCTCGATACTGTCTGTGCCATTTTCATGAACCCAATGCTCCAATGGTCTCAGATCCATGCATATAAAACACTATACGTGAGGATTCAAAACCCAACCACATTGTCTGATAGCATGAAGTGGCTTAATGGTCCTGATTGTGATATTGGGTCACGTTCACCTAACAAGAGTGACAGCTGCAGCACATACTTAACGGTGTCAATGTGAAAATGAATGTTAATTTTCCAATGCCCCAGTGACATGGGAGGAGGGCTGAAAAGGGGGAATAGTGATTGTTAAAGGGAGAAAAATCTCTGAGATTGGGTGCTGAGAGTGGCGGCTTGAAGCATTAAAACCAACACCTGAGTAAGTATTTTCATCTTAAAATTGATTGTGTCATTTCTGCGTTTGTTTTGCACAGGTTATGTGGAGTAACATGGAACAAATGCTCATGACAGATACTCGGATTTCAATGGAGGTTGCTTGACCACAACGCAGAGGATGATTCGATTACATGAAAAAGAACGATACAAAAAGCATTTAATGCAATGGCAGAGATAGTCGAGGAACCGCATCACATGCACAACAGGAAAGCCCACTGAGATTGGATTGAAGCGTCACCTTCAATATCCCCAATGGCTGTGGAGATTCCATCATTGAGAACGTTGAAGACTGAATTCGATAGATTTCAATAAAAGATTAAATGTACAGGCAAGAGTTCACAAATATTGTTGAAATATCGGTTTCAATAAACATGAAGTTTCACATCGTAACTTTACCAGTGCCGTGAGACAAGGAAGAAACTATTATTGCACACTCACATCGCACCGGTTCCCAGGTCTGGACTCAGTGAAACTGTGTACGCAGTGGCGAAGATCCGATTGGAAATTGAGAGTGGAATGAACGAGTGAATATCTACTTTATCTGCCAGTGACAAACTCCGTGAGCATGCAGTCCTACTGTGAAGGTAGAGAGGCGCGTGAAATGCCGAGGCTGGGAGCTCCAAACTCGCTCGGTGAAACTTCGGTTGACATGGCTCAGATGGATTGGGTCGTGGGAAAGGATCCTGAGCTGTTTTAATCTGAATTGAAATGATTAGATTAGATTCCTTGCAGGATGAAAACAGGCCCTTCGGACTAACATGTTCACAACAACCCTTCGAAGAACAACCCATCCCAACCCTATGTTTACCCCAGCCTAATGCACCTAAAAATATGGACAATTTAGCATGGTCAATTCACGTGATGTGCATATCTTTTAGATTGTGGGGTTACCGGCGTACACGGAGGAAACACACAGACACAGGGAGAACGTGTCAACTCCACACAGACAGTTGCCCGAGGCTGGAATCGGACCTGGGACCCGGGTGCTATGAGGTAGCCGTGTGAACCAATGAGCCACCGTGCCACACATTTGCTCACTGAATTGTCGCCCGCAGCCTTCTACAGCAACTATCTCCAAAGAATCACCACTCTCTGACTGAAGATATTCCTCCACGTCTCATTTCCAAATTGTTATCGCTTCACTTTGTCTCTGTGCCCTCGGGTTCTACTGTGTCGTAGTGGTTGAAACATCTTTGCCACATTGGCTATGCACAGGCCTCTCAGCACTCTGTAAATTTCAAATAAATCGAGTCATTGACTCAGACATAATTGAAACAGACCGCTGTTCCAAACAATCCATGCCACCATTTACCAAAACTATCGTAGTACCAATGACATGTACTGGGCCCATATCTCTCTTAACATGTCCTATTCATGCACTTATCTAATTGTCTTTTAAATGTTGTAACTTTATCCACATTCCTACTTCCTCTAGAACATTACACAGGAAACATACCGTGCAAAGTAAAACAAGTGAACCTCATGTCTTTTTTTATTTCACGTTTGTCCTCACACCTTAAAAATACGCCCACTTGTCCTGAAATACCCCAAAGAAGAAAAGCACTGTTGCAGTTGAGCTAATATGTACCCCTCCGGATTTTAAAGAACATTTATACGGTAAACGTCAACCTCCTATGCTCCTTTGAAAGAAGTCCCAGCCTATCCAGCTTCCCGTTACAGCTCAATCCCTTCATTCCTAGCAACATACTGGTAAATCCTTTCTTAACTCTGTCCAGTTTAGTATTCTTCTTTGTCTGACTTGGAAACCAGAACATAGACACAATGCTACAGAAGATGTCTTGCCAACATCCTGTATAACCTCAGGATAACGTCCCAACTTCAACACTAAAAACTGTGCAACGCATGAAAGCGTTCTAACAGCATTTTAACGACGCTGACGATATGTGACACGATTTCCAAAGTCCATTCTGTGGCCTATTCAAGTGTCTATTGTGCAGGACTATTCAAAGCAGTGCTTGTAATTGTACAAGTGCTACATTCCATTATAACTCAAACTACAGTACCTTACATTTATCCAAGGTAATTTCTCTTTACCATTCATTTAATCATATACCCGAATGATCAATGTCTCTTTTAATCTTCTATTACCTCAGATAACCTTCTTCTCTGTCGACTGTACCACCATGGAGTGTTGTAGAGTCCCTCAGCACAGAAACAGGTCGTTTGGCACAAATTTGTACATACTGATCATAATGCCGGTCCACATTAACTGCATTTCTCTGCACTTGGACCATATCGTTGTAATCCTTTGCTATCCATGTCCTTGTCCAAATGCCTTTTCAATGTTCTTCATGTACACACAAAGTCTTCATCTGTCATCTAATTATATAAATGTCTCTCATGTTGGTGTCAACCACAAACTTATGATCCCGGCCTTCCTTATTGTCATCTGAAACATTTACATAAATCACAAACAAAGGAGCCATCACTGATCCCTGTGGAACACTGCTGGTCACAAGCCTCCAGTCTGACAAACAACACACCAAAACCTCACCCTTGTTGTTAATTGAATTTTTTATCCAATTTGCAAACTCACTGCGAAACACATCTGATCTAACTTTACTCGTTAGTCTTCCATGTTGAATCCTAAAGCCTAAGGAAGCAAAGATATTTGTTCTTGCCTCATCAATCCTCTTGTCTACTTGATCAAGACCTCACAAATTTGTGAGACACAGTTTCCACCTCACTAAACCATGCTGATGATACCCGACATTTCCTGGACACTGAAAATTCTATCTTCCAAAACAACCTCAAAAAACTTGCTAACCACCAATTTCAAACTCACAAGCCTGGAGATTCCAGCCTTTTCCCTGTGTCCATTCTTCAACAAGGTTCGTCACTGTCCAGTCATTTTAAATCACACTCATATTTAGAGATGACACAATTATTTAAGCAAGGAGTCCTGCAATTTCCACGCTTACGTCCCATAATGCTTTGGGATTCAGTACAAACACAGTGTAAACCTCGATGCTAATTGAAACCAGCAACACAGAAAAATATTCACTCCGTGCTATAGTCTGTGAAAATTCGATAGTCAAAATGTATTCCAAAGGTCACGATTTAAAGAGCAAATTATCAACTTTTTTTGTTATGTCTAACATAAAACTAACAACTATTTACAACTAGTTTATTTTAAACCCATCCTTTACGTTCCACACCGCAATAATATTCCAATTCTAAAAGACTCCCAATGATGATTTAAAAAGTAATCACGGTTCAAAGCAACTCAGCTTTTTCAAGTCACCTTTTGTGGATTTTTCTGTGTAGGTTCTTTCCAGGTTTTCCTTGATGTTCTGCCATGCAAACACATTCCCAGGAACGTACATTTGTAGGATCTCTTGAGCTGGACGTCTCTGACGCCGTCTTGGCTGTTAAAAATGTCCTGATTTATACCCCAAAGCATCGGATTATTTCATTGGCTTTAATATTATCAAAACATGAAGTTCACACCTGATTTTGATTTCGGATCTTGATTCATAATTTAAGCTGATGGCAATCCAGCTCTGCTTTTCCTCGGGCTGTTTAGAACAAATGTCACATTGTTCCCTTGGTCAGAACAGGTTGTTCTGTGCCCTTGCAAGCTTTTCAACTTTTTTTTTTCACACCACGTTCATAACAATACACTACTCCAGGATCTGGAGTTTTATACACCTTTTACATTCTTTGAGATGTCCAGCAATTCTTTTCCTGTAATATGAAATATTTATCAGTATTTCCATGATTTCTGCAGCCTCCTTAAGTCTAACATATCCTTGGCGAACAGACTTCCCAAACTGAGCTGTTTCACCTTGCTTGACTCCCTCTAAACACTTTCTCTTCGTCTAAACGTCCAAATGTCTTAAAAAATAATGTAACAGTACCTCCACGTACCAGTTGATCTAGCAGTTCATGTGTAAATCATCCTCTGTCTGAAAAGGATGTCTTGTCATTCGGTGTAAATCTTACGAGGTCTTGACTCCCGTATCCAAGGGAAAACGAACTTTGCTGTTCACCTTATCGAGAGATCTCTTGATTTTATGAATCTCTATAAAGTTATCTTCAACCTCCGATGCTGCAGTACGACGAGGCAAAACCTACATTGTCTCTCCTCGTTATAATAAATATCCAGTCAGCCTGAGCTGAATTTGTCAGGCTACATGTTGCATGAGGCCACACAGAGTTGAATGCAATCCAGCCGCTAGAAACATCACCGAATCCCAAATAATTGATGCTTGGTCAAATAGTTTCGGAAAAGGTATCGACCTCTTCACAAATGGAGAGTGAACATTAGGTCTCGCTGTCTCCACAATAAAAAAAATAACGTGAAAAATTCGGTTAATGCCTCTTTCATCTGCTGAGCTCAAAAGCAATGTCAAGCTCCTTGATCTTTCAGGTAATATTTCTCGCGTTGTTCTCTTGCCAGATATGTACTTGTCGACCCTCTGTGGGTTATCTTCAGACCTGGCAGATTAAATTATTTCATGTCCCCTCTTTCTTTCCTGGTCTGCACTTTCCTGAAGTCCCGACAAGAAATTCACTTGAACCCAGTTGTCTGCCTGATACAGGATACTCTTTCGTTTTGATTAGTTCCTCAACACCTTTAGTCAACCATGGTCATGTCTTGTGAGTGTCTAGCCTGACAAATTCAGCTCAGGTTGACAGCTGTCATTGGGAAAATGTTAGTCTGTTATTAAAGTTGGAATAACAGAGCATTAGAAATGCATTACAGAATAAAATGGATTGAGCACGGCTTTGTGACGACGAAATCAGACCTAACAGGTCCATAAGTATTTTCTGATCGTAACATGCACAATACATAAAGGGGAATGCAGTAAACGGAATATATCTGAATTTCTAAAATTATTCAGAACGGTGTTTTATACGATAGCACTTCACAAGCATAGAAGCATGAACCCACACAGTTGGGGGTATGTATTAGTCGAGGATTGGGGAATGAATAGAGAGGCGAGGTAATGAGGGCAATTTCATGATAGTAAATTGTAACTTGCGGATTCCCGGAGCCAACAATATGAGTGCCACAGCTGTTGACAACATGTACTAATCACCTGTACAACATAAGTTAATGTACTGTTGCTCAGTTTGGAGATGACACAAAATAGATATGGATGCAAGTAATGAGGGCGGCACCGCAACATTGTGGACGGACAGAATCAGGATAAACAAGTGGACAAAAACGTAGTAGCATATAACATGCAAAAAAAAGAGGTTTATGCGTTTTGGCAGATATAAATATTAAGTGGGGAAATACACTGCACAAAGCATCAGCATACAGAGAACTTCGCTTCCTTGTACATGAAATATGAAAAGCTAGCATCCAGTTTCAGCAGGTAATCGGGAAGTCAAACAATTTGTTTCACTTTATTTAAACGGAATGGGGACATACTTTTTTTTTTTCAAAATACACATGGCATTAGTCAGGTCAGAGCTGGATTAATGTGAACAAATTTAGTCACCCTATTTCAGGAATAGCAGTTCAGGGAAATTTAACACAAATCATGCTGGATATAGGAGGATATTCTCGGGAGATGAAACTGAGAAGATTGCTCCTGTACTCATTGGAGCTTGAATAATGTAACAAGACTTTACTGAGATACATTAGATTATGAGGGACATGATAGAATAATTTAGGAGAGAAAGATTCGCCTTGTTTGAGAACTGAAGACCAGCGAACATAATCTCAGAGTAAGTAGTAACCTATTTAAGAAAGATGTGGAGGAATTTCCTTCTCTTCGAGCCAACTGAATATGTGAAAGTATTTACTGTAGGAAGCTCTAGAAATTGGCAGCTTACTGTATCCAAGACTTTGAGAAACAGATTTTAATCAGCAAGGTATTCAAATGCTAGGTGCCATTGCAGGAACGTGAATCTGAGGATTATCAGATCAGTTGTAATCTCACTGAATGGCGAGAGCAGACTGCACAGGTTGAATTGACGACTTCTGCTCTTGCATACTATTATCATTCCTTTCTGGACTTTCAATTGCTTTTGTTTTTCCTTTATCAATGAATTTACCGGGCATTAGAAGAAGAAGATTTACAGTGCGAAGGCTTTAAACCAAATATCACTTCAGCATCTGATGGAGTTGTCCAGTTGATTGTTGCCTGAATATGATTCCGTTTTGAACATGAAAGGGAAAAGTATCATTCACAGTGTGGAGAAACTGTACACGTGTTGTACGTGTGGGCAGGGCTTCACCAGATAATCTGCCTCGTCAGAACATAAATACAGTCAGACGAGGGAGAGGCCATTCGACTGTTTCGAGTGTGGGAAGAGTTCACTTGATCCACTACGCTGCTGTAACAACAGCAAGTCCGCATAGCGGAAATGTCTTTTAAATGTCCTGAACGTGTGAAACGGCTGAAAATCTCTGAGAATCTATTGACCCATGTTTACACTGATGAGAAACGTCATTTGCTCCCAAAATGGGCCTGGACTAAAGTGGTTAATTGGACTCTCTGTGCACGCGCCATCTCACTGTGGGGAGAGGTTGTTCACCTGCACTAGTGTGGGACGAGGTTTGATGTGAAATCCAACCTACTGAAACAACAGCAAGTTCACAAGTGAACAACGTGCCTGGTTTTTACTGCCCATCATCGTGTGTCAAAGTCTCAACCAAACGTTTTGGTTTGAATTCCAGCTTACTATGGAGCTGTTGCAAAGAGTTTAACCGATCGAAGGATACCCATTATGACTTCCTTCCGATGAAGGAAAAAAATCCCAGTAGAAACGAAATGTGTTCTGTGTTCTTCCTCATGTACACCAGCTAATACATGCAAAACAAATTCTTCAAACTTCAAAGAAGCGCCTGCTTTTTTTCCACATTGTCCAGACAGGAATGCGTGTGTGACTGAGAAGTCTCAAATGATGCTAAATAATATGCAGTCAGGTGTGGCATGTTGGCGCAATGATCACCACTGCTTTTTCACAGGCCAGGGCCTTTGCTTCAATTGCAGCTTTGGGTGATAGTGTGTGTGGCGTTTGCACAATCTCTCCATATCCGTTAGGGGATCATTCCACGGCGCAAAGACGTGCATTGCTAAATTCTTCCGGGAAGACTGGGTACGATAGTTAGCCTTGGGAAATGCTGTGTTACAGGAAGAGGGTGAGGGTTTACTCCAGGTAGGATGGCATTTAGAACGTAGGTGTGGAATTGTTCGGTAGATTTGTCCGTTTCCATACTTCAGGGATTCCATGATTCTGTGAGACAAATATCCCACTCTGATTTCATGACTGAATAACAGAAATTGAAACATGTCAGAATGGTTGGGATTAACACCTACGAAATCCATGCAGTGATGTGGTGAGCTTGGGGTGATTGACATTCAAAATTTGTAATAATTTGTGCTGAATGATTACACCCAGTGGAGAGTGTTACATTGTTGAAAGCACACATGATCAATTTCAAATAGTGTATTTTCTGAATGTTGAAGGAACAAGCAGTGCACGCATTGCTCCCTGAATGAAAGGGCTGGGGGGACAGGCTCTTCCAAAACAGATACATGTAACTGTTGGTGAAAACCTGAATTTTGCTACCTATTTCGACAACAACGCAAATTTCACCAATTACATTACGTTATTTCGAGGATCCCAAAAGCTAATGAAATTTCAATTTTTATTTTGCTTTAGCATCTGGAATCTAATCAATTCACAAAAATTGAATGCGTCATTGGTGTGTATGTAAAACCCGCATTTGAAAACTAGAGTGAGAGCTATTCCTGGAGAGCTAACACTTTCCTCTCTAAGAAATTAGAAGTCACTCTCGATCAAAACGTACCTTTTTTCTGCAAAACATACATTTTAAAAATGAAAGAATTTGAAAAAAATGAGATGATCAGATATAAGTTGAAGAAACGGGAGCACATGCAAACTGGGTGGACTTGAGATTACGTTGATATGATGTTAAACAACTGTGTTTTGAAACAGCATGTTAATACGATTGTGTTCATTTAAAGGAAAGAATGTTTAGTTTGTTAATTGTATCGTTTAGTCGTCGCAATAGAGTCAAATAAAATGTTGGTTTTCTTTATGTAATGGAAATTAGAAATTTTTTGTCACTCACTCATGTTTAAAAAGATTCGGAGGTGATGAAAGGTTTTCCGGGTGTTTGCTTTTAATTAACGTCCTCTTTGCAACAAGGGTTTCCTTTGATTCCTAGTGACTCCAGATTTGCAAAAGCTCTTCAATGACTTAGTCAGCCTTAATGTCACGGGCAGTCAGTCTCACCTTGCCTTTTGATTGCAGTATTTAATCAAGTTTGGTTCAGTCCTGCAATGAGGACAAATACTAAGGGCCTCTGATGGAACACACTGCATCTGAGAGCTGCTTATTGTTGACTGAGTACAGACACAAAGCACAGTTACTATTCGCTTCCATCATGTTGCTGATGGTTCAGCGTTAATTGACTGGAGTAAGGGTTGGATTTTTCCTGCTTTTGTAGACTCGACACAACTGGACTTTTTTAAAAAAACCTGTATCAGCATGAATGTCGTGGTTACATTTCGCTGCTGTGAACGCGGGAGTAGGGCATTAAGTATGATGACCATCAATCATTGTATCAATGGAAAACACAGGCTTGAAGGCCCAAATGGCCGCCCGCTATTCCGATGTATTAATGCTGTGGATCTTCGGGGGAAGGAAAATTTATATAGAATCTTCCAGAGTCCACATCATTTCATACTTCTGCCTGGAGATTATTGACAATGTTTCAGAATTACCTTGTATAGGCATTGTGCTGGACTCCACCGTCTGCCCCATGCCAGTGACAGTCTTTGAGAAGAGTAGTTCATTTCCAGACTGGCTTGTTATGAGTGAAGACAGTGTGAACCTTCTCCAAAACCTGTCTGCCTGAACACCTGAGACCGCACATATGTGCATTCAATTCTCACAACTGGGAGGAAGATCAGATACGAATCCATTCCATCTCATTTGAGTTTTCCTGGAACCGGATGGGTTGCATTTGAGTCATGTAACATTTGACCATTCTAATTCTGTGAGTGAGTCAATTATTGGTGTCAGGACATGATTATAAGTGGTCAAATTTAAATTGCCCCCAATCAGTCAACTTTAAGCCACATCTACAAACATGCCTCTTATTCACTCCTTATTGCACTTTGAACCAGCAACTGTGGCATTAGTATGCAGAACAGTATTTAACCTCACGACGAATGTGATGACACTGCCAATGGAATGAAAATTCTAATTTCACCTCAAAATACAAATTTTCAATGGAACATTATGCAGTGAGGGTGTCCAACCTACGACCTGACACTAAAACTCTCTTATTCTCCTGACACTGGCAAGAGGACAACACAGACAAGGTACAAATTACATCTCTTATCAAGGCCAGGTTACCTTTCAAAAACCATGCATTGAATTTAATTCAGAGGCATCAGAGGCCAACGGTATAAATGCTTCCTCAACAAAAGGTCAGTGCATTCTTGAGATATATGGTAAGTAAACAGTAAAGATTGAGGAACTTTATAACATGAGTTGACCATTGAGCCCTTCGATGCCGTTCTAACATTTAAAGAAATCATGGCTGATTTGAGGCCAAAATCTATTTCCCTGCCTTTGGACCATATCCCTCAAAACTTCAGCTGAAAAAGATAAAATCTCAGGTTTAATGTGTACAAATCGTGCTGTTTCCGCTGCCACACGTAAAAGGGCGTTCCAAACATCTGACGAATTCTAGACAATAGACAATTCTGTAGGTGCAAGTGCATCTGAGCATGCACCTTGAATGGCCTGGTCCTAATTTTGGATTATGAAGCGTATCAACTGAGAAATATCTTTGTGGTCAGACGAAGATGCTGTCTAAATACAAAAGACAGCCTGAAGTGCAAAAAACAAAGGAGGATTCCAAAAACTTGGTGTCAGCGATTTCCAGCTTCAGACTGCATTTCGTGTAATAGCAGTTGTCCTCGATTAGGGTTCCACTTCCAAAATGTAGGCTTGGACTTTCATTGTCGTAAGCTGGGGGCAGGCTTATCCCAGCAATTGCATATCCATCTATGTCACCAGGAATCCGCCCTGTGTGCGGATACATGCAAAATAATTCTGCGGTTTGCCTGCCGTTGTCTTCCTTTTAATTACAGTGGCATTTGTGTCTCTCTTTAGAAAGACAGACAGACCAAACCGAATGCAATATTTCTCTATGTAACGACACCGTCGTAAACCTTTCTGCGAACTAAACCAAATGCACATAAAATCTCACCTTGTCTCATAATCTGTTCATGTGTCTGTGACAAAGAGCGATCCACATTCCACAATTTAACAATAGTATATCAATTTTATTCTGTAGCTCTAAAACTGAACATTAACAACAAATATTGAAAATTCTAAAACTCCTTCGATTGGGTTTTAATAAATTGGGGTATAATTTAAACTGAATGGTTAAATTGGAGCACGCTGGGTTTTTACCTTTTACTCCGTCACCACGACTAACCCCGCCCCCCGCCGGGTTCCGTCACCACGACTAACCACGCCCCCCGCCGAGTTCCGTCGCCACGACTAACCCCGCCCTCTGTCGATCTCCATCACTACGCCTAACTCCGCCCCCATGTCGACCTCCGTCCCCGCCCCCACACCCAGCTCCAGCCCCACACCAGGTCCTAGCTCCCTGCCCTGTCGTGGTTTCACCATCCCTCCAGACCTACCCCTCTCTGAGGATGAAAAATCAGTCCTCAGCAGAGGTCTCACCTTTATTCCCCTATGCTCTCGGATTAATGAGTTCAACACGCGGCATGACATCGAACCATTCTTCTGCCGCCTTCGCCTCCACATCTACTTCTTCAAACAAAACTCTCGCCCACCCTCTGACAACCCGTTCTCACGCCTCCAACACACCCCATCCACCTGGACACGCCGTGCTGGCCTCTTACCTGCCCTCGACCTCTTCATAGCCAACTGCCGCCGCGATATTAACCGCCACCGCAACTCCCCTACCCCTCTCACCCACTCCAACCTCTCACCCTCGGAACGTGCAGCCCTCCACTCCCTCCGTTCCAACCCCAACCTCACCATCAAACCAGCAGACAAGGGAGGCACGGTAGTAGTTTGGCGCACCGACCTTGATACCACTGAGGCCAAATGCCAGTTCGCAGATACCTCCTCCTACTGCCCCCTTGACCATGATCCCACCCCCACCACCAAACCATCATCTCCCAGACCATCCATAACCTCATCACCTCAGGGGATCTCCCATCCACCGCCTCCAACCTCATAGTCCCAAAACCCCACACCGCCTGTTTCTACCTCCTGCCTAAAATCCACAAACAAGACTGCCCCGGCCGACCCATTGTCTCCGCCTGCTCCTGCCCCACCGAACTCATCTCTGCATACCTTGACACGGTCCTGTCCCCACTAGTCCAAGAACTCCCACCTACGTTCGGGACACCACCCATGCCCTCCACCTCCTCCATGATATCCGCTTCCCCGGTCCCCAACGCCTTATCTTCACCATGAACATCCAGTCCCTGTACACCTCCATCCCCCATCACGAAGGACTCAAAGCACTCCGCTTCTTCCTTTCCCGCCGTACCACCCAGTACCCTTCCACCGACACCCTCCTTCGACTGACCGAACTGGTCCCCACCCTGAACAACTTCTCTTTCCAATCCTCCCACTTCCTCCAAACAAAAGGAGTAGCCATGGGCACCCACATGGGCCCCAGCTATGCCTGCCTCTTCGTAGGATATGTGGAACAGTCCATCTTCCGCAACTACACTTGCCCCACCCCCAACCTTTTCCTCCGCTACATTGATGACTGTATCGGCACCCCTTCGTGCTCCCACGAGGAGGTTGAACAGTTCATCCACTTCACTAACACCTTCCATCCCGACCTCAAATTCACCTGGACTGTCTCAGATTCCTCCTTCCCCTTCCTTGACCTTTCTATTTCTATCTCAGGCGACGGAATCAACACGGATATCTACTACAAACCAACCGACTCCCACAGCTACCTGGACTACAACTCCTCCCACCCTACCCCCTGTAAAAACGCCATCACATTCTCCCAATCCCTTCGTCTCCGCCGCATCTGCTCCGAGGACGACCAGTTCCAAAAACGTACAACCGAGATGGCCTCCTTCTTCAAGGACCGCAACTTCCCACCCGCCGTGGTCGACGGTGCCCTCCACCGCATCTCTTTCACTCCTCCGCTCTTGAGCCCCGCCCCTCCAACCGCCACCAGGACAGAACTCCACTGGTCCTCACCTACCATCCCACCAATCTCCAATAATCTTAAAAACGTGGCCACTCCTCTTGAGACTCCCCCATCCTGGGGAAATGGCAACTGCCATTAACTCTATCTATAGCCCTCATCATTTTATAAATTTGCATAAGCTCATCTCTCATCCTCCAGGCTCCAGTGAAAACAGACTCAGCATATCCAGCCATTTTTCAGAACTCAAGCCTTCCATATCCAGCAACATCATGGCACATCTCTTCTGAACACTATGCTGCTTAATAATATCTTCCCTAAAACTGGGCGACCAGAACTGGACAAAGTATTTCAGAAGAGGCCCCAACAATATCTGTACAATATCAACATGACGTCCCAAATCCGACACTCTATGGACTGAACAATAGTCAAGTATGCCAAGCACTGTCTTATCCATCTTGTGATGCAAACTTCAAGAAATATGCAGCTGAACACGGCGGTCCCTCTGCTCTAAAACACTACCGAGGCCCTTGCTTATTTTACCAAATGCACTACCTCACATTTTTTCAGATTTAAGCCCATTCACCCATGTCATCAAGATCCCTTTGTAATCTTCGCAAAAATCCTTCACAGTCAATGATGCCACCCTCCACCCTTCCAGCCCATCACATATGGCTCTGAGTGAAACAAATACCTTTGCTAATGGCTCCACAATTTCTTCCATAGCATTGCACAATGTCCTGTGATACACTTAATCACGTCTTGGGGCTTTCCATACCTTTGTTTTTTAAAACCTCCAGCACCATCTCTTCTATAACATGCTTCTTTTCAAGTCGTAGAGATGTACAACATGGAAACAGACCTTTTAGTCCAACTCATCCATGCTGACTAGTAGATCTAGATAAATCCATCCCATTTACCAGTATTTGTAAACATGTACTTCTAAACCCTTATTATTCATATACCCATCCAGTTACCTTTTAAATGTTGACATAGTGTCAGTATCTGTTACTTTCTTTCTCAGCTCATTCCATCCATGCATCACCGTGTGCGTGAAAAACCTGTCCATTCGGTCCTTTTTAAACATTTCCCCTCTAATCTTAAACCTAAGCCATCTAGTTTTCGAGTCCCCAAACCCTGAGAAAAGACCTTGAATGTTTACACAATCCATACTCCTCATGTTTATATAAACATCGGTGAGGTTACCTCTCTAATGCTGCAGGGAAAATAACCCCAGCTTATTCAGCAACAATCCCGGCAATATCTTGTAAATCTTTTCTGAGCCCTTTCAAGTTTCACAACATCATTCCTATCGCAGGGAGACTGGAATTGCAGATAACTCCAATTGTGGTCTAACATATTACTCTTGTTCCCTGAGTTCCCCAGTCCTTGTGAAGAGTAAGTTCTGGAGTGAAAAAATTGTGTCGTGTCTTAGCAAATATCCTGCAGTTCACACATCGATGGCCTCATTGGTGTTTAAGGGTCCCTATTTTCTCCCTCGTTACTCTTTTACTCTTAATATATTATTTACAATCACTTTTGGATTCGCCTTATCCTTCTCTGTCAAGGCTATTTCATGTAACCTTTATGCAATCCTGATTTCCACCCAAAGTACATTCCTACAGCCCCTGTGGTCCGCAGGGATTCCTTTGATACAACTGGCTATAACTGACATGCGCCCCCTTTTCCTTGAACTGACCTTCAATAGACAGCCAGTATTTCCAAATGCTGTCAGCGATAAGCTGCACACAAACAGGAACTTGCTTTTGCTGAACGCTAAATTTATCTCAATTTTAAAATTTTCTCACTTGCCAGACTTCACGTTCCCTGCAAATAGACTCCCCAATCAAATTTTGAAAGTTAGTAGGACAATTGTATCAAAGTGATGATTATTTCTCAGTTCCACGAACATAGCTTCACTGGGTTATCCCACGGGAACATCCTCTGTAAGTACTTTTGGGATGATCGATGCAATCAAAACACAACACGACGTGTCCTCTCTTTGCTCCCCTTCGATGCTTCCTGCAGCATCTCTACCTTCAAACAATGAGCTGCCAGTCCTACCACTCCTCAGCTGTGTTTCTGTAATAACTATAATATCCCAGTCCCATGTTCCAAACCATGCCCTGAGTTCATCTTCTTCAGCTGTCAGGCTCCTTGCATTCAAATAAATGCAATTTAATAATCAGATTTCACCCATTCCATGCTATGTTCTTGCCTGCCATGTCTGTTCAAATCACTCTCTATAACCTGTGTACCAGTCTCAATCTGCTTTCTGGCCTTACCACTGTTCAAGGTTCAACACCCTGCCAGGCTAGATTATATCCTCTCAAGCAGCTCTATCAATTCGCCCCACCAGGTTATGGGTCCCCCTCGGGCTCCCAGTGCAGGAGTCTTGCCACCCTGTCTCCTTGTGCTTACATCTTCAAGGATCTATGGAGTTGTCCACAAAGGTCCCTGTGTTCCTCAGTAATCCACAAAGACCTACCATTCATGTCTGTCCTTCACTTATCATACCTCCTACAAGTTATTGCCTCATATTGATCAGAACTAAACTCTGCTCAGATTGTCATTTGATTGACATCAGACTGTAGCCTGAGATCATCCTTCTCACAGAGGACATCACACTCACCTTCCATGTCATCTGCAAACCTACTAATGATACCTTCTGCTCTCAAATCCGAATTATTAATGTACATAATAAGCAATGGTTCCTGCACAGATGCCTGTGCTACACCCACTGGTGAAGGAATTTCAAACACAAAGAAGACTATCCATTAATTTAGTATCCAATTTGTCAACTCGCCTTGGATCGAAATGACTCTTGACCTTTGAACCAGCCTTCCATGTGGAACCTTGTCTAAAGCCTTATTCAAGTTCATGTAACCCACATCATATGCACTGCCCTTATCAATATTTTTCGACGGCATTTCAAAAAACTCCACTGAATTCCTCAGACAGTATCTACCTCTACGAAATCCGTAATTACTCAGCCGAGTTGATCCTTGCCCTTGCAAGCGTTGCTTCATCCTCACAATTGTTTCCAATAATTTCCCTCCCCCTGCTGCCAGACTATCTGCTCTGTAATTAATCGGCCCATTCCTGCTGCCCTTCTTGAACAAAGGAAACACATTAACGAGCCTCCAGTCATTCGGCACTCCACCTGTGGCCAGCAAAGTATTAAATATATCCGCCAGGTTCCCAACAATGTCCACTCTTTAATCCCATAGCAGCCTGAGATACATTTCATTGGGCACTGGTTGATTTCTCCACTTTTATGCCTGTGAAGACATTCAATATCTCATCCTTATTGATCTTAACACGTTCGAGAACGTCACCATCCCAACTGAAATCCCCGCCTACAATGTCTTTCTCCTGTGTGAATACAGATAGGAAATATTCATTGAACACCTGCCCTACTTCCTCTGGCTCCATTCACTGATTGTCCCTTTTGTTTCTAGCAAGCGCAACTCTTCAACTAGTAAACCTCTTACTCTAACTGTATTGATAAAATACCTTGTGACCTTTCCTTAAACAGCACATCATCCGCCGTCATTTCCACCACCTCCAAACAGACCCCACCACCAGGGATATATTTCCCTCCCATCCCCTATCAGCGTTCCGTAAAGGCCACTCTCTCCGTGACTCCCTTGTCAGATCCACAACCCCCACAATCCCAACCTCCACTCCCGGCACCTTCCCCTGCAACCGCAGGAGGTGCAACACTTGCACCCACACCTCCCCCCTCACTTCCCTCCAAGGCCCCAAAGGAAACTTCCATATCCGCCACAAATTCACCTGCACCTCCATACACAACATTTATTGCATCCGCTGCACCCAGTGTGGCCTCCTCTATATTGGGGAGACAGGCCACCTACTTGCGGAGCATTTCAGAGAACAGCTCTGGGACTTCCGGACCAAACAGCCCAACCACCCTGTGTCTCAACACTTCAACTCCCCTCCCACTCCACCAAGGATATGCAGGTCTTTGGACTCATCCACCGCCAAACCACAACAACACGACGGTTGGAGGAAGAGCATCTTATCTTCTGCCTAGGAACTCTCCAACCACAAGGGATGAACTCGGATTTCACCACTTTCCTCATTCCCCCTCCCCCCACCTTGTCTCAGTCAAATCCCTCGAACTCAGCACCGCCTTCCTTTCTATGTTCTAATCCCCTGTGGCTGGAGGGTTCCTAGGTGGAAAGTCCCTCCTCCCTACCTTTTATCTTAGCCTGCTGGACACACTTTCCTCATTCCTGAAGAAGGGCTTATGCCCGAAACGTCGAATCTCCTGTTCCCTGGATGCTGACTGACCTGCTACGCTGTTCCAGCAACACATTTTCAGCACTGATGTGAAATAGTCGTTCTGGATTTTTATTAGACAGAGGGATAACTGGTGGTGATCGACACTGAGGTACATCACACCACCGACGAGCAGACGTTTTCTGAAGGAGAGTCATAGAACATAGAAGAATACAGCGCAGTACAGGCCCTTTGGCCCTCGATGTTGCGCCGATCCAAGCCCACCTAACCTATACTAACCCACTATCCTCCATATACCTATCCAATGCCCGCTTAAATGCCCATAAAGAGGGAGAGTCCACCACTGCTACTGGCAGGGCATTCCATGAACTTACGACTCGCTGAGTGAAGAACCTACCCCTAACTTCAGTCCTATATCTACCCCCCCTTAATTTAAAGCTATGCCCCCTCGTAATAGCTGACTCCATACGTGGAAAAAGATTCTCACTGTCGACCCTATCTAAACCCCTAATCATCTTGTACACCTCAATCAAGTCACCCCTAAACCTTATTTTCTCTAATGAAAACAGCCCCAAGTGTCTCAGTCTTTCCTCATACGATCTTCCTTCCATACCAGGCAACATCCTGGTAAACCTCCTCTGCACCCGTTCCAGTGCCACCACATCCTTCCTATAGTATGGCGACCAAAACTGCACACAATATTCCAGATGCGGCCGCACCAGAGTCTTATACAACTGCATCATGACCTCAGGACTCCGGAACTCAATTCCTCTACCAATAAAAGCCAGTACGCCATATGCCTTCCTCACCGCACGATTTACCTGGGTGGCAACTTTCAGAGATCTGTGTACATGGACACCAAGATCCCTCTGCTCATCCACACTACCAAGTATCCGACCATTAGCCCAGTACCCCATCTTTTTGTTATTCTTCCCAAAGTGAATCACCTCACACTGA
>NC_057717.1:67202689-67224315 GCF_004010195.1 Chiloscyllium plagiosum | reverse complement strand
TCTTAGCTCTCTCTTCAGTTCCTTCCTGGCTACCCTATAACTCTCAATCGCCCCAATTGAACCTTCACGTCTCATCTTGGGATAGGCCGCCCTCTTCCATTTAACAAGGGATTCCAATTCCTTATTAAACCATGGCTCCCTCGCACGACCCTTTCCTCCCTGCCTGACAGGTAATTAATTATCAAGGACACTCAATAGTTGCTCCTTGAACAAGCTCCACATATCATTTACACTCTTGCCTTGGAGTCTACTTTTCCAAGCCACACATCCTAAGTCATGCCTCACCGCATCATAATTTCCCTGACCCCAGCTATAACTCTTGCCCTGTAGTACACACTTATCCCTCTCCATTACGAGAGTAAAAATCACCGAATTATGGTCACTATCCCCAGAGTGCTCACCTATATGGTCACTATCCCCAAAGTGCTCACCTACTGGAAAGCTGACGGATTTAAACCCACACTCGTGGCGTCCTAAGGAAAACTGGCAAACGGTTTGGAGGAAGTGTTTCGCTTTCAGAAACATCTTTAAGGAGGATACCATCGAGTGCTTTTTCCAACAATCAATAACATTTTTTGTTTACGAATAAAGGAGCTGTGTTTGCTCTATTGCAACATTCAAGATATGGAATAACTATTTAGATGAGCATTTGAAATGCGATAGAACACATCAGGTCAATTGTTGGAAACTGCGTTCAGAAGTGCGATGTTAGATGACTGTCATTGATATAATGGACTAACGGGACAGTCCCATTGCTGTTAAAACTTAGTGATTCCCCATCATTTTGCAACTGAACAAAAAGTCATCAGCCATGTTAAGAAGTAAAGTTGCAAGCATTGCGTGCACCTTCGCTTCTGCTATGATTCCTCGGAATCAGCACACACTGCTATTTCTTGGGTTTGATTCCCATTCAGCATCCACCAAATACAGTGAACAGGAACATGCAATCCTGACATTAAGAACAGCAAAGGGAGCAGCACTGCAAGACTCAGCGAGCGTTTTCCTTCGGTGAGTAAACTAAATGCGAGGAAGCGGTGTTATCCGTTGTCTTGGCCTTCTCAGACTCAGCACTGCAAGAAAAACAAAGGCACGTTATGTAAATAAAAACACGTTCGTTGAAGATTTACCTTCTTGCATGCAGAAAGTTTGGTTCTCTTCTTGGACAGTCGAGGAACAGAGTGCCTCATAACAGAATGGGATTCGCACATTTAAGACAGGCATGAGAAAAAATTTCAGAGCAAATTACTGCAGATGCTGGAATAGGTACCGAAACCAATTTAAATTAAAATCCGGAAACCTCAGCGGATCAAGAATCCACGCAGAGATAGGAAGTCAATGATTCCACTTTCAGAAGCGTGGAGGTGGCGGTAATTATGCAATAGTTGGGAGAGAGGGTGGCCTGCTGTGTGATAAAGGATATTACTCGTTCGGGTTAAGCGATTGGCAACTGAGAATAACAGAACGATGATGTGATTATAAACCGACTCCAACTCCTTCCCTTTCATTTAGGATTACCTGTTACTGTCTCTCTCACCATGACTTCGCCCTTCCCCTTCTGCAATGGGACTGTTCTTTCCAATCTGGCATTAGACACACTATTGTTCTGTCATTCTCGCGTGCCAACCGAATTCTGTACAGCATGTGCTGTCGGTACTGACTCATTAAGTATATCTGAGGCTAAGAGAGACACGGTTTTATTCAAAAAAGTTCTGAAGAAGGCCAGTTGTGCAGTTCAGAATTATCCAATGAGACATGAGCTCATTGAATGGCAGAACAGATTCGGGTTGAATGGCCTCTTTCTGCTCCCAAAATAAATTCTTTTTGTATGAATCTGCAAAGATGATCTGGGTAAAGTTTGCCAAGTTAAAAATGTATGGATCCACTCGGGGCACTGAACCGACATGAGACTTGCAAAGGTCAACACACAAAGAAGAGTCAATTAGGTGATTGATCCGGAGTGGTCCGTATACCAGAGTAAACAGGATAACTGGCCTTCAGAGTTCACTTTGATCCAGGCTCCAGTTAGCACACGGTCGCTTCTCACAAACCACCATCGGCATTTCACATTCCTGTTCTCTCCTCTGTTTTGAGCCAAATACACGACAGGCAAAACCTACTGATTTGCGTCTGTAACATGTAGGGAAGTGATTCTGAATGTTTCACAGCATCATGCTACTTCAAAAGATCAGTAAGTATTTACCATTAATTACGATAAATGGTAACAATTAACAGACCATGCCATTGAAAGTCATGAATCCTAATGACCTACTAAGATGGAAGATATCCATTTATATCACCCGGGACACAATGTGATTTAGCATTACATCCTCCCATCTTTTCGGACATAATCCCTTCTTCAGTCTGTGTTTTGTTACAGTGACTTGCTTTATGTTATCCAGGCTGACAATTCATCTATTAGCTGGCAGTTTCGCATGCATGAGACTTTCTCTCTCGCATGGTAATGCACTGGCTCTGTCGCTCAGTGGTTTGAATACTGGTCTTGTCAAGTCTAAAATCGCTTGAAATAGCACATTCCTGTCTGCCTTCCTCGGAATTTGAGGAAGACCATTGAGAAGGACATTAAACAGTTGGCTTTGCAATGTTCCAGTGACGCAGAAAGAGCCAGGTCAGTCAGCATAAACTGCAGAGTGACAGGGAATTAATAGGGGAGGTAAACGGACAGGGAAGTCACCATTTGCTTCCTTTTGCCACAGTAAACAGACTCTGCTTTTGAAATTTGACATGGGGCAATATAACCAAAGTGAGTGTTGTCCTAATTTCAGGTGGTTGGTTTCTCATCGTGCATTGGTTACACTCAGTGGAATGAATTTTCATGATTTGCTCTGTGGGTGAAAATGCGGTTCAACTCCTCAAGGTGGCGTTAACGCAGATTAGCCATCACAAACTTCACCCCATTATTTGTGTTGTTTAGATTAAAGTGTTCGGGGGGGAATGTAATTACGCTGAAGATTTGGAAAGTGAGACCACATAAGGCTACAGGCCAAGGTTGGAAAACTGGGACGACGTGCTTGTTTACCTGCTGTTAACACTCGACAACTCATTCATTTTGGAGGGGAAACCTATCTCTGTGAAATCACGCCAAAAACTGTTGTCATTTTGAAACGATACGATAATGACTGTAGTCATCAGTACTGACGCATTGGTTGTGACTGAGTGGTTACTGCACCATGGTCTGAGTTAAATTCCAGGTCAAAACCCTGGGCGGTTTTGATCCTGACTTGCAGTAGATATCCAGAAATCATTTAGCAACAAGCGGGTGTTTGAATCTGGAACGCACTGACATGGTGGGCAAAGGCAGGAACCCACATAACCCTTGAAAGTATTGAGATGTGACCGTGCGATGTAAAGGCATAAAAGGCCACGTGATAGAAAATGCGATGACGATCGTCAAACTGGTGTTTTTGACAAGACCACGTGGAGGGGTTTGAGGGCTTTCGAGCCACCATGACATCCCTGCTCGACAGGCATCTTTGATAGTCTATTGGCAACGATTTGGCACTTTCACGACCGCTACGCTGCTTTGATTCCTCACAAGTGAATCACCTTCCACTGCTGTGGTGAACCTGGGATTGATTCTGATATTTTCAGGTACATTTATGGAAAAGATTCTTGATCTTGCCGATCAGGAATGAAATCCTCATTTCAGTTTCCGAGTAACTCTGCATAGGTTTGTGAAAGCCCACATGCCTTGCAGTCAAGCGAGGTAGGATTCGAATCTCCAAACTCCTGATTCGTAGTTAGGTATGATATTCAGTTGCTTTGTGCATGCATGCTGAAAAATTAAGAATGTTAACACGGATATGAACAACAGCATTCAAGTTCACAAGTTGAACAATCAACAAAGATAATCACCGTCACTGCTTCACGACAATGGCCCCCACTTTTTGACGCAGCGAGTTTCGCAAAGAAAACACGCCTGTACTCATGAAACTGACATTCACTCTCTGCCTGTTCCACCATTCAATTTGATCACTGCTAATCGGATAAATTTCAACTTCAGTTTCCTGTGTTTTCTCCCATAACTATAGGTAAACACAAGTGTAATCACAACAATGGATGTTCCCGATAATAGTCAGAGATTCTGACTACTTAAACGAACAGTGGGAGTTTGCACGTAATTGAATAATATGAAACGAGCTAAAATCGCATTTGTAAAGTGCTCGCAGTGCAGAGTGCACCATATGAGAAAGGTCACAGAGCGAAGACATAGCCTCCGTTTCTCTCTGCACAGATGAGATTACCTACAGAGTGGAAACAGACCAGTCGGTCCATCAAGTGCACATCGAACGTTCAAACAGTAACCCAAAAGACCCATTCCCCCGAAGTAATGCACTTAATACTATTGGCAATTTAGCATGGCCAATACAACTGACAATATTTGAATTGTAAGTGGAAACAAGAGCACACGGAGCAAATCCACGCATATTCAACGAGAATGTTCCAACTCCACAGAGACAGTCGCCCGACGCTGGAATCGAACCCAATCCATGGCGCTGTGCGGGTGTAATGATAACCACTGAACACTTCCACGAGTTGAACCTTTGCAGGATTTATCGTTATAAGTGAGACTTTTACCTTAGGAAACACATTCTCTCAATCTTCAAATATGTGTCCTGTGAAAAGGTTTTCACATCAGATTAAAATAGCTGAGTAACCTTTCCCTCAGCCAGATATCCCCGTGTTCCATATTCCATGGCAACAGAAGCTGTTTCAGGTGTATTTAAATCTACAAGCCTGATTTCCAAATGCTTCCTGCTCCATACCAATGTAAGTTTCAAAGGTGAGGTTGGAGATCAGAGCCTGATATTCCAATAATCCCTGCTACTACATGTCAACGGAAGCTGTTACACACGAGGCTCAAACTCTCACCCTGATGTTACAATGCTCCCTGCTCCACAACAATAGAAGGTGCTCCAGGTGAGGTTGGAGCTCCCAGCGTCGGCATTTCACGCGCCTCTGTATCGTCGGAGAAGAACCACTCCCTCATCAATTACATCACTGGTGCCATATCCGCGTTGTCTTCCCCGTTCCATTTACAGTTTGATTTTTGGGGCTGCACCACTCAGTTTCTCTGATTCTGGGCCTGTGGACCGGGATTACATGATATTACTAAGCTGTGGTTACTTGCTCTTTTGAGCAGATTTGTGATATAACGGATGTGAAACTACATTCTTATTGGGAAATACATTTCAACAATGCCCTGCCGTATTCACGAAACTTTTGAAGATTTGTAGAAATCTATCGTACTTAGCCTTCAACAAACTCTAACTTAAACATTCAGTCCACTCGGAGTAGCCACATCTCAGTAAGTGTTTGGCAACTATTTCTGCTGTGCCTGTTGCTGACATATACTGGTGCCTAGGGTGAGAGGAATGGAGGTTTTTATTCCACTTACAAACCAATCGTCCTCTTTGTTCTGAAGCCGAGTCGACGTTTTAACTCCTGATCTACAGGAACCTTCAATTTAGGTCCTTGAGAACATCACAGCCAATGTCCAACTTCATCACAGAAGCAGAAGCTGAAATATTCCCTCAAGCTGCCCTTGAGCACATTTCCAATTCCATAACTCACTGAGACAATCAATGTGACTCCTGGCAATAGCAGGGAGGTAAAATGAATTGTCAAGTCGCAGCTTTGATGATCTTTAGAAACTCTTTGGGAAGCGGTATCAGAGAAAAATGAAGAGTAAACTCTTCGATTGAGCAGAGTTATCGAGGTATATTCCCCTTCTTTAACATGATGTACGATTGTCTCCGATATTCTAGAGGACATATGTTGATCCGAGACATTGAAAGGACTCCCTTGCCGGATACGCTGCTTTACTTGCTGCTGCTGTTCTGAAAAAATGATTTCGTGATCCCCCAGCCCGGGAACGAACCCGGCCATAGCGGTGAAATTGTTGAATCCGGACGAATAGCTCATAAAGAATAATTTCAAGAGTAGGGCGCAAGAGTGAAGTGACATCCCTCAAGACCCTTGTAAGCAGACTTGTCAGAAACAGCCGCCTCATTATCCTCATACAATTTTCCATCACTTGGCCTTGTATGGCTCAACATGATAAAATCACATCGAAACGCTTTGGAATGTTATGTGGGTTTTTGCTTTTCCGACACTTAGAGACAATGGGCTCCAGATTCGAACACCCACTGGCTGATTAGGTTGTACTGCATATCTCATCAACTCTGTCTCTTACTTTAAATCTATGTCCCGCGGTTATTGGTGAAGCTGAAACTTTTCTTTCAGTCTATCCAAACCATAGCCCTCATAATTGTGCATCTCAATCATATCTTTTCAAAATCTCCGCTTCTGTCAGAATAATAATCACAGACTGTCGAATCTCTCTTCATAACTCAAACTCTTCAAACAGCCAATATCCAGCTGAATCTCTTCTCCACATTTTCCAGGGCTATGATCTACCTGCTGTTATTTGAATAGCAAAATTGCATACACTACTCTGGCCAGAGCGGAATGACGAAATAGAATAAATGACGTAGAAAGCCACATCAACTATTCTTTTGTAACAAATTCCCTTTTGGTCAATACTGGGTTGTGCCCTTTTCCTGAGCCTGATGCTCCAATAATTTCTGGTCATTGGTGAGTAAAAGCTGCTATATGAGGATTAATCTCAAAACTGCGGCATCTGAGTGGATTGACTGGTTTAAAGATCGTGACGGTTGGTTCTGGGCATATTCTCCCAGCTATAGTACCACAGCACTACAGATTGCAAGGTGTCAATGTGAGTGTTAGATTGTGCAATGCTTCAGTGAAGTTGCAGGCGGAGCACAAAGGTTAATTAGTGATTATGAGAGGGAGAGAAATCTCCAAGAAAGGGTGTGTTTGAATCCTGATACATGAAACGCTGAAATGGGAGAAAACGGGTGTTTGAAGGCAGAAAATCATCATCTTGAGGAGTAGTTTTAAGTAATATGTGCCTGATTCCTACCCCTGCTTGCTAAGATGGCATAAAACCGGAAAGCTGTCCTTTGGCATAACTCAGATTGGGACTGAGCCTGCGGCGGCCACAAGATAAAACATGGTCCCGGAGCCACATGTAAAAGCACGAGGCAAAAAGCAATAAGGAGAGTTACAGAGGATATGTCAGGAACAGCACCACAGGCACAAGAGAAATAGTTGCCAACCAGTGACTGAGATGTGGTTACTCAGAGTGGGCTGAATCTTTAACTCAGAGTTTGTTGAAAACTACAAACCTCAAAAGGTTAGGGATACTGCACGGTATGGTTGAAATGTATTTGCCAATAAGAATGTAATTCCACATCAGTTCTTGCATGAATTTGCTCACAAAAGCAAGGAACCACTGCTGCGTAATATCATGTTATCCCAGTTCACATGTCCAGAATCAGAGAAACTGAGTGGTGCAGCCATGAAGTTCATACTGGAAATGGGGATTGGGGGAAAAGCACGCAGATATAGCTACAGTAATGCAATCGATGACCGCGAGGTCCTCAGACGGTGCAGAGACGCGTGAAATGCCGAGGCTGGGATCTCCAATTTCACCTGGATCAACATCTAATGTTGTAGAGCAGGGAGCATTGGGACATCAGTCTGTGAATTTGAAGCTCAGGTGGACAAGTTTATTTTCACATGGAGAAGCACGGAGTATTGGAATATCAGGTTGGGTTCTCCAACATCACCTGCAACAGTTTCTAATGACATTGAGAAGGGAGGATTGGGACGTCAGACTGTGAGCTCCAACCTCACCGTGTTCTGCTCCTATTAACATGGAGCATGGGGCATTTAGACATCAGGCTGGGCGCTCCAAACTCAACTGCTGTAGCTTCGATTGCCATGGAGCAGGGAGCATTTGGATATCAGAAATCCCCACACCCCGCGAGGAGATCATTTTCGATTCCAGCGTCAAGCGTCTGCTTCAATGGGGTTTTAACATACTCCTCCAGTATACGTGGGTTTCTCTGGTTTGATGTTGCAATAAGAACGCTTTCAGTTGCATTGGCCATGCTAAATTGCCGATAATGATTGCCGATAATTATTCAGAGGGGAATGGGTCTTATTGGTTACGTTTTCTACGTTCGGCATGCACTTTTTTGACAAATGGCCTGTTTTCATACTGGAGGGAATCTAATCTGTGCAGCGAGAAATGGAGGCAATGTATTGTCTCTGTGACTTTTCTCATGCGGTTGACTATGCACTGATTCAAGTTTACAGAAGTGATTTTTAGCTTGTTTCAACTTAGTCATTTTCGTGCAAACTCGAACAGGTCGTTCAAATAATCTTAAGCTCCGAAAAGTAATGGGAACATTCATTGTTCTGATTACACTCGTGTTTACCAAGAGATATGGACGGAAAGCTAGGAGTTAATATTTGTCCGATTAGCAGTGATTCTATTGAATGATTGAAAAACATAGGGTGAATGTCAGCTTCATGAGGACAGACGTGTTTTCTTTGCGAAACCCGCCTCTTAAAAAAGTGGTAGAAATTGGAGTGAAGCAGTGACAGTGATTAACTTTGCTGGTTGTTCAACTTGTGAACATGAACGCTCTTTTTCACAGACGTAATGACATCACTACATTTCAGCATGCACGCCTCAAACATGCTCGGTGCCAGTAGCACAATGGAGAGCGCGCTTAACTACGAATCAACAGCAAGGCGTGGAGGCTTTTCCAAAGGTATGACGAGTTTTTGGAAAGCTGAGATGAGGATTTAATTCCTGATATGCAAGAGCGTGAATCCCTTTCATAAATGTCAATGAGAGCGTCATTATCAATGTCCCAGGGTCAACTCAGAAGTGGAAGCTGAAATATGCCCACACGCTGCTAATAGGTAACTATCCCTCTCCTAAACACAGCCGCCCAAATGCTGTGGCTACGGGGAATGATAAGGAAAAAAATAAATAGCTTGATTTCAGGTTTCAAAGTCCTCAGAAACGCTATGGGAAGCGGAATTAGAGAAGCATAAAGGATGAACTGACCGATGGCGCAGTGAATATCCAGGCAGCCTTCCCTTCTTTGAGACGCTGACACATTGACTCTGTTGTTCTTGGGCGATTAACTGATCCGATGCATTGAAAGGAGTCTTGTCACAGACGGTGTGCTTTTGCCGTTGTCACTGTCAGGAACAACAAAATCCTGATTCACTGGGCGGGTATAGAATCCGGGTCCGCGGTCGTTATTTGCAAAATAAGAACCAATCGATCAACAAGAATCCCTTCAGAACGTGAAGTACCCCTGGGTCAACAGCCCTGAATCTCTACTATGTGTTTTTACCCGAATCAATGGCTTGACGATCCTCATCCCATTTTCCATCACTTGGCTTTTAGTGCCTTTGTATCACAAATTCGCATCTGAAAACTTCTGCAGGTTATGTGTGTTCCTGCCCATGCGAACCCTGACAGTGCGTTCCAGATTCAAACACACACTCACTGATACATGTCTTCTGTATATCTACTGCATGTCAAGATAAAAAAAAAATCCAAGGACTTTGACCGGGAATTGAAGTCGGGGCGTGGCGCTGTAACTTCCGAATCACAACCAATGCATCACCAGGGATGACTCCAGACATCATTGCATCGTTTTTCAATGACACAGTCTTTGGCTTTATTTCACTATAGATTCGTTTCTCCTCCAAAATTATTGAGTTATCGAAGTTTAACAGCACGGAACCATGCACATCATCCCAGTTTTTGAACCCTGGTCTGTAACCTCATGCGGTCTGATGTTCCAAATTTTCATCTCAATGATATCTTCTCTCTAACGTTTTAATCTAAACGACAAGTGGAATGGAGCGAAGATTGAAATGGTCAAATTGTGCTAACACCCCCTTGAGGAATTGATCTCGTTTTTACCCACAGAGCGAAACATGAAGATACTTTCTCCCTGATCGTGAAAGCTGTTTGATTAGAGTCCAAGCCCAAAAAAATCGGATTTCACCCACTTGTCTGATATTATCCCATGTCAGACTTCAACACGAGAGCCGGTTTATAACAGTGAAAGGAAGCAACTGAGGACTCCCCTGTCCGTGTATCTCCCCCAATCATTCCCAGTCACGCTGCAGTTTATGCTGTCTCTCCTAGCTCCTCCTGCGTCAGTGGGACAGTGCTAACGTCATCCTCTTACTGTTCTTCTGAATGGTCTTCCTCAAATTGCTAGAAAGACAAACAGGAATAGAGCAGTTCAATCGCATTTTGACTTACAAGGTCACTGTTCTAACGGCTGAACGACTGAGCGACAGAGCCAGTGCATTACCATGTGGGAGAGTAGTTGTCATTCGAATCTGCAAGCTAATGGATGAATTGGTAGCCTGTGTATCTTAAAGCAATTCAGTGTAACAAAAACCAGACAGAGCCGAAGTGATTATGTGCGGAAAAATGGGGGGATGTAATGCTAAATCGCACAGCGTCCAGGGTGATATAAACAGAGATTTTCCATGGTAATCGTTCATTAGGATTCAGGACTTGCAATGTCATGGCCTGCTAATTGTTGCTATTCATCGTAATCAATAGGAAATACTGACTGATCTTTAGAAGCAGAATGACGCGGTGAAACAATCAAAATCACTTCCCTGCAAGTTGCCGACCCACATCAGCAATGTCAACTTCTTTTGCCTGACGTGAATTCGTCTTAAAACAAGAACAGAGGAGACCACAGGGATAGGGAATGCCGATAGTGATTTGCGAGAAGTGACTGTGAGATTACTGGAGTCATGATCAATTTGTGCCATGAAGGCCACTTTTCCTGTGTACCCAGGTATACCAACCATTTCAAGCATTCATTCTCCTTTGTGCATTGCTCGTTGCATGTCTCAAATCGGTTCATTACCCCAAGAGGATCCACACATTTTTAAATTAGCAAACACTACTCAGGTCATTTTTCAGATTCATATTTAACAGAAACAATTTGAGGAGAAGGAAGAGATCATTCAGCCCTATTCTCTTCCGCCATTTAATGAGTTCATGTCTGATCTGATATCCCGAACTGCACAACTTGCATTTCTTCACAACCATTTACACCTTTACCGATTATAACTGTGTCGCTGTCAGCCTTGAATATACATAATCAGCCACACCCGACAGCCCCTGATGCACACAATTCAACCGGAATGTGGGATTAACAGATCCATAGGGTGCCTAATTGCCAGACTGGAAAGAACAGACAATGCCACTGGACTGGGGAGGGCAGATGTCATGGTGAGAGAGATGTGTGAAGTAAAGCTAAAACAAAGAGAAGGAGTAGGAGTGGGTTCACCATCACACCATTGTTCTGCCATTTCCAGACTAATTTCATCCAAACGATTCATATCCTTTCTTCTGTAGCAGATCATCCATTCTCCCCACAATTGCATAAGTGTTGTCAGCTCCACAATTCACTTCAGCTTCAAGGAAGAGACATCCAAACGGCTAAAGTGTATGTTTTAATTGTGCGTTTTTTTTGTTGTTGTAGTAGTGTCTGAGCCGGCCAAGGCAATGGATCACCACCTCTTCCCAGTTACATTTATCTGTGAAGTAAAACTCTCACTAATTCTGGCATAGCTGTGCCATTTGTTGTTTATAATGTCAGGAATTCCTTTCTTTTTTTCAGAAATTTTCCAAGAATTAAAAGGCCCCACGCCTGACTCTTAATCAAACCCAGTAAACAGCAGTGACAGTCTCGATTCCCAACAACCAGAGGACCGGAGAAGGTGCACGCAATGCTTGCAACTGTACTTCTTGACACTGCTTTTGGCTTTTTGTTCAGTTGCAAATGATAGAGAATCACTAAGTTTTAACAGCAATGGGACAGTCTCTTCAACTCATGATATCAAAGACAGTCATCAAAAATCGGACTTCCATACCCGGATTCCAGCATTTGACCTTTTCTGTTCTAACGTGTGTTAATTGCTCATCTAAGTAGTTATCCCATGCCTTGACGGATTCGATGGAAAATGAGCAGTTAATTTAACCAAAAACAGGAAGCGTTGTTGTTTGGTGGACCATGACCTCCACATTTTCCTCCTTGATGAAGTTTCTGAAAGTCAATCTTTTTCTGAAAGCCATTTCCCAGTTTTCCTCATGATGCCACGAGTGTGGGTTTAAATCTATGACCTTACCAGTACTGACTCTCCAATGCAAACCCTCCGCTCATCTGTGGTGTGATGTTTTTCAGGATTGATGCCCACCAGTGGTCTCTAGCTCTATCTCACTCTCTGAGTGAGTTAGAGCTTTTCCAGACCGGTCCAGACCGAGATTTTCACAGCAGTTCCAATTGAACCAATCAGTTTAAATTTTGCCCCAAAACACTAAAAGAGAATGCAATGAGGCTTGGAGTTGTAAATAGTTGCTGTTTATTTTTCATTTTTATGGTTATAGAATGAAATTGAATTTTTTTGTTAAATAGTGCAATGTAGTTAGTTCTTTATCACTCATACGTTTGCGAGACGAAGCGAATTTCTCTGTGTGTTTGGTTTAGTTAGCAGAAGTGCATGGTCAGAAGCACTTCTGCTTAAAGAGTTTGTCCGATGTTTTGATCTCTTTTCTCCAACTGTCAGCGGATACAGCACGATCAGTTCATTTTAAATCTACAATTTCTCTGTTCTTCAGTTGATGTTTTGAGGAATATGGGCCAATGGAAGGAAAATGGATTTAGGCCTCAGATCATCATGGTTTCGTTAAATCTTGGAACAGTCTCAAGGGGTTGAATGGTCTTCTCCTGCTCCAACGTTCCCATAATTTTTACTGTTTCTTTATCATACATCTCAATGATTCCACTACCTTTTTGAGGAAGAAGCATTGATGTCGTTGGCCTCTGATGGTCAACGTTATTCAGTGCATGGTTTCTAAGCAATTACCTGGCCTTGATAAGAGACGTGATTGCAGTTGTCTGTGTTGTTCAATTACCACTCTTAATAGTCTAAGAGATTTTTAATCTCACGCAGTGACTTTGACAACTTCATTGAATGATGTTCCTCTGAAAAGGTGTGTTTTGAGCTGAATATCTGCTTTTCATTCCACTGGCAGCGTAATCACATTCATATTGAATGTATCTCGTGTTTGGATTATTAATGTCTCAGTTGCTGCTTAAGAGAAAAGTTAGGAATGATTGTGAGACACGTGTGTAGATGTGCTTCAAGTTCACTGAGCGGGGGCACTTTAAATTTTACCGTTTCTACTCATGCCCTGAGACCATATCGTGACACAATCACAGAATTAGAGTGGCCAATTGTAACGGGCTTCAAATGCAACACAGCCATATCGAAGAACACTCAAATGCGAAGGACCGGATTCATCTCTGCTCTGCCACACAATTGTGATAAAAAGTGCACCCTTGTGCGGTCACAGGTGCTCAGGCCAGAAAACAGACAAAATCAGGATTTCATGGAATGATGGAGATCTGTCAACTGTTGCCAGAGAGCAACTCACTAAATCTTCCAGATGCTGACCATGCTAACATTGATTCTCTTGAGGAAGAGAACTGAATGCCAATTAGGACTTCGTGAAAAATCAAAGAGTTCTCATAGAAAAAGTGTATTCGCATACAGCTTTCATTACTGTAAGACCAAAGAGGAGAAAGGGAAGAATGGTAATAATGGGGCCTATCTGAAAATAATATAAATTTACTCCAACCACACCGTCAGTAATATCTAAGAACCTTATACTAACTGTAAGAACGAGGCCCCGGAGAAAGCTGAAAAATTCTTTGTATTTGAGTCAATTCACTGTTGAAGTAGGCTGGTGTTTGCCAACATCAAAGAATCGCAAATCTTGTTTCAGGGGAAACATCCAACATTAGAAGCAAATGCATTCATGGCTGCATAACTGACTCACGTTCTTTCTAGAGACTGTCCCTTGGAACGAATACTCTACATCTATGTACCGGTGTTTTCTTTTTCCAGTACGGAGGCACGGTGGTTTACACTGCGACCTCATAGCGCCAAGGATGTGGATTCAACCCCTGCGTTGGGTGACAATCTGTGTGGAATGTTCAAATTGTCCCCTTGTGTCTGCGCGGTTTCTCCCAGTGTTCAAAGGTGTGCTGTTGAAGTGGATGACCACAGTGTTCAGCGATATGTGGGCTATCCATGGCAAATGCAGAAATGCAGCGTATAGAGTTGACTTAGTATCGATGTTGTGCAGAGAGTTATTGTGGATATGTTCAGGCAAATGTCTAGTGTCCACACGTAGAAATTCTGTAATGCGGACGTATGTCATCTTTTCACAAGAACACATTGTAAGATAACATTCAGTTCCTGATGAATCGATTGGCTTTTTCAGATCTCAGTACGGTGTCTGATTTAAGTTTCCAATCAGCAAATATTGTGTTTCTAATCCATTTGAAAAAAAAATTTACAAAATTCAGCTCTGTATGTGTGGAATAGGAATTGAATTCTGGCAAATCTAGCTAAAGTTAAACATTTTTCTTTCCTTTCTGTTCACCTCAAAGTTACTAATCTGTGCCCCACATTTTTCCACCACTTTCACCAAAATCAATGTTCTGCTTTGGATCATTTTTTTCTGACGCTTTTTCCTGTAAAAAAAGGGCATCTAGAAGCGGCAATGCATTTGGTAATTCAATTTAGTCACTGATACTTTCAATTAATTGGTCATATCACGGTTGAACAACCCGACTCAATATCAGCTATAAGTGCCATGTTCATGACTGACTGTGTGGAGATTCAATGAATAAGTTTGAATGACTGAATTGTGAAGGCACAGAAGGAGGACATTGAACCCTTTGGGTCAGTGCAGTTCTCCGAATATGCTTTCTGACTTCGTGCCATTACTGTGAGGTATTCTTGTTTTGCTGTACTTTGTTTCCAATCCAAAAAGTCATCGAATGCCCTTGACTGAACCAACCCAAACCACACATCCTCGAAAAGCATTCCTCGCTCTGTGAAGTGAATGTCTCACATCACATTTTCTTCTTTTGTAGTTCATTTGAGATCTCCACTCTTCTTCTCAAAGCTTTTCCGATTTGGAAAAAAAGGTTTCTCACTCCCAATTGTGAATGGAACAGTCATGATTTTCAAAACATATTTTTAGCTTCTTTACCACCTTCTCCAATTTAACGTCATGGCTGAAATATCTCAGTGGTGGACCCTTTCGTGTCAATGTGGTTTCTCTGAACCTGCCAGTGTTCTCTTGGTTCCTGTTCTCAGATATACACAATTACAGCCGGAATCAGTCTCGTGCGCCATGTTGGTTTCTGCTTGCCTTCATGTTGAGTAATTAACTCCAATAAATACTGAGAGAAGTTCAGGCAGTGTGTTCAAACCTGCCCGCCATCCCTCGACCTTGTAACTCTCTGAGGTTTAGTCGAGACCATTCAAACGGCATCTATTTCAGAACGAAATGCAGCTGACTCTCAGTCAGAGCAAACACAAAAGCATCTTATTTCGACTTTTACGCAGACGTTAATTTTTCAGAGTCCCCCGGTGTTAGCAAGCCTTCGGCTTCTGTCCGTATGGATCCAGCCACCAGATTTTGTCTCCCTCGTTTATATATTAAAGCTCAGCCACTTCACACAACGCAGTGTCTGCATTCTGAACAGGTGATTAAAAGTGGCGCCTGTCTAAAACGAGTCGTGGGTGGGGATTGTAATCCACCAACCACAGAATGAGGGAGGATGGGCTTGGTGATGCTGTATACCAGTTATGGGGAAGATTCCTTAATGTCCTCATTCAGAACAAACCAAACTAGAAAGGTGCTACTCATTTCAAAGACTGTGTCTGTTATGGGAAAGATGGGGGAGTCCAGCACAACCCGAGCAAAAGGTAAGCCTGAAACAATCTTCAAGCAAAAGTGTGAAATGACGTAGACCTGGACGATTCTACATCAGTCGTCTCCGAAGTTCCCCAGCATTGACATATCGGAATCTCTGGCGACCATTTGCCTCTTCAAGTCAACCTTAACATTGAATACAATGATTTATGATTTATGGTCACCATTCTTCGTGGCCTGCTCTCGCCTTCACATCAGTGAAGCTGGGCATGTGTAACCATGAAAATTAGATTGATTCTGGTTTAGAATAAAAACGGCCCGGTTTTGTCGACTCCACAAAAGCATGACAAATCCAAACCCATCCATGACTTTCCACCTGTCAATCATTGCTCAATCATCAGCAAGGTGTTGCAAAAGAGTAATAACTGCGCTTTCAGCCTGTTCTCATTCAACAGTGAGTAGCTCTCTGACGCTGTGCTTTCCATCAGAGGCGATCAGCTTTTGTCCTCGTCACAGAGTTAGTCCAACAAGGACAAAATACGGCACTCAAGAGGCAAGGTGAAACTGATTGCCCTTGACATTCAGTCTGCATCTGTCTGGCTAAGGCACTGAAGAGCTTAAACAAATCTGGGGTGGTCAATTGGAATTAAAAGAAATTCTTCTCACAATGAGAAAGTCGAAGATTTCTTTATTTAAATATAAACACTCAGAAAACCAAAAACTCACTTCTAATTTCAATTCTTTACAGAAAGACAACATTTTACCTAACTCTAATTGTGAAAACTAACAAAACAATGAACGAATCAAACACTTTTCTTTTAATCATCACAATCTATTAACATGTTAATTCAAGAGCACAGTTATTAACCATTACATTAGCTTAATTTCAAGTCCATGCAGTTTACATTTTCTCCGCAATCTTCAGTCTTCTGTCTGCTCATCTCACTTGATCCAACTTCGTTCGTTTTTACAGGGAGTAGTTTTTTTTAAAAAAGTATCTTTTGATCAAGAGTTGCCTGCTAATTTCCGTGACAGGACGATGTTTAATGGGCAGATAATTGTTCAGTAGTTGTGCTCTCATTTTTTTCAGAATGCAGGTTCTTTATACGTTCCAATGACACATGAAATTCGTATAATTTGGTTAGTTTACAAGTGCCAAATCAAAGCAAAAAAAGAAATTCCTTTGGCTACTGGAATCCTGGGCATAATTTAATGCAATTGTTTAAATGTGAGTTGTCGAAACAGCAAACAAAACTCAGGATTTAAAAGCCAAGTTTTACGTGTGACTATTTTTGAACAACCTGTTACTCAGTCTTATGAAAGTAGTAGTATACTTCAGAGGAAAATCAGGAGGGCAAAAAGGGGACATGAGATAGCTTTGGTAAATAGAATAAAGGCGAATCCAAAGTGTTTTTACAAATATATTAAGGAAAAAACCGTAACTAGGGAAAGAATAGTGGCAGATGTAGTTTAATACAGAAAAATGTGAGTTGCTGCATTTTGGGAAAGCAAATCTTAGCAGGAATTATACACTAAATGGTAATGTCCTCGGGAGTGTTGCTGAACATAGAGACCTTGGAGTGCAGGTTCATAGCTCCTTGAAAGTGGAGTCACAGCTAGATAGGGTAGTGAATAAGGCGTTTGGTATGCTTTCCTTCATTGGTCAGAGCATTGAGTACAGGGGTTCAGAGGTCATGTTGCGACTGGACAGGACATTGCTTAAGCTACTGTTGGAATATTGCGTGCAATTCTGTTCTCCTTCCTATCGGAAAGCTGTTGTGAAACTTGAAAGGGTTCATAAAAGATTTACAAGGATGTTGACAGAGTTGGAAGATCTGAGCTACAGGGAGAGGCTGAGCAGGCTGGGGCTGTTTTCCCTGGAGCGTCGGAAGGTGAGGGGTGAACTTATAGAGGTTTACAAAATTATGAGGGGACTCGATAGATAAATAGACAAAGTCTTTTCCCTGGGGTTGGGGAGTTCAGAACGAGAGGGCATAGTTTTAGGGTGAGACGGGAAAGATATAAAAGAGACCTAAGCTGTAAACTCTTGACGCAGAGGGTATTACGTGTATGTAATGAGCTGCCAGAGGATGTGATGGAGATGGATACAATTGCAACATTTAGGAGGCATTTGGATGTGTATTTGAATAGGAATGGTTTGGAGGGATATTGGCCGGGTGCTGGCAGGTGGGACTAGATTGGGTTGGACCGAAGGGTCTGTTTCCATGCTGTTTGACTTTATGACTCTCTGCAGCTAAGCCTGCTCTTTAAACTTTCTTCAGTATTCAGAAAATACACTATTTGAAAGTGAACATGCATGCTTTCGACGTGTAACACTCTCCAGTGGTGGAATTATCCAGCCCAAATGCTTGCATTTCTTGATGGTAAATCATCCCAATCCCAGCACATCACTGCAGGAGTTTCGCATTAAAGTGTTCTTGGTACAACCATTCTGAGATGCGTCAATGACGTTTGTTCAAACATAACATCATCGTTGGCTATTTAAGTCAACGAATCATGGAAATCCTGAAGACCATTCGGCCCAATAAGTCCAAATATACATTCTAAACACCATCACGCCCAAAATAAGCCTCCACCACCCTGCATTCCCCATGACTAACTATCACACCTGGACTTCCAAAGAGAATTTAGCAATGTCAAATCGACTTAACCGGCACGTCATTGGGCCATGGGATGAAATCCACACACGAGGGGTTTGTGCAAACTCTACACAATAAATTTGCCCAAGGCTGCAATTCAACCCAAGCCCCATATTGTATATAATTGAGTACCATTTCAGATTCTCAGTCACACAAGCAATTCCTCCGCAGACAATATGGAGAAAATGTGTTCATTCTCTGATGTTTTAAGAATTTATATTGAATGAATTAACTGCTGTAAGGCTGGATCAACATGGGGCATATGTCCTTTCTGATGGAGTTCATTAACTTTAGCAGAAGGAAGTCTCAATGGCTATTATTCGATCATTAGTTAAGAAACAGTTAAACACGTTCGCAAAGCTCCACAGTAGGAGGGAATTGAAACTAAAACTTCTGGTTTGGACGTAGGTGCACAACGAAGTACAGTTAAAAAACGAGTCGCTTTCTTTACTTCTGAACTTGTTGGTGTTTCAGTAGTTTGGATTTCACAGCATATCGCTTCCCACACTAGTGCAGGTGAGCAGCCTCTCCCAACTGCGAGCTGGCTGGTGCACTGTGAGTCGGGTTATCGACTTGAATACAGCCCCAAATTGAGGTCGACTGAATGGTTTCTCATCAGCGTCAACACATTGATGTGTCACCAGTTCTGCAAAGATTTTAAAGCACTTCCCAAATTCAGTGCATTTAAAGGGTATTCCCTATGTGTGAACTTGCTTTTGCTTCAGCAGAGTGGTGGATCAAGTAAATCCTATCCCATATTCGAAACAGACGAATGGTCTCTCCCTGGTCTGACTATATTCATTGTCTGACAGGGCATAAGATCTGCTGACCTCTTGTCCACACAGGCAACACGTGTACAGTTCCTCCCCACTGTGAAGGGTGCTTTTTCCTTCCATGTTCAAACGCGAATCATATGCAGGCGACAATCAATTGGAAAACGCCATCAAATAGTGAAGTTATATTTAGCTTTAATTTTCCCCCCCACCTGCAAATCTTTTTCTTCAAATGCCTGGTAAAATCATTGATAAAAGAAAAACGGAAGCAAGTGAAAATCCAGAAAAAGTAAAGATGATAAGATGCAGGCGCAGAAGTCGGCAATTCAACCTATCTAGTCGGCTCTCACAATTCAATGAGATTATGACTGATCTGATAATCCTCTGATTCACTTTTCTGCAATATTACCGAAACTTTGAAACCCCTGCTGATTAAAATGAATTTGTCACAGTCTTGGATATACTAAGCAGGCGATTTCTCGAGCCTTTTGCAGTAAATAATTCCACAGATTCAGTCGGCTCGAAGAAATATGGAAGTTCATCCGCATCTGTCTTAAGTAGGTGACTGCTTAGTCTGAGATTGCGTCTTCTTTTCAAACAAGTAGATTGATTCCACGTGAATTTATTCTGCCAGCCCCTCAGAATCTAATATACTTCAGTTAAGTCGTGTTTCATTCTTCGAAACTTTCTGTTTTGCAGCTTTGCACAGTGAAATTATTATTATAATTAACATTCATCTCCGCTAACCTTCCTGTCAAAGTGCATAAAATTCATTTTTCTGCCCACTTTATACCTGCTGTGGTTTTCTCCACTTGTTTATCCTGATTTGTCCCCATCAGCAATTTCGCTGTTTCAACTTCACTACTTGCTTCTCCATCTATTTTGTTTCATCTCCAAACTTAGCAACAGTACATTACTTTCTGTCATCCAAGTGATTGGCATACATTGTCAATAGGTTTGGCCCCAGTATTGATGCATCTGGAGCTCTGCAACTTATAATTTACCATCATGAAAATACCCTCTTTATGTCTCCTCTCAATTCATTACTCAATCCTTGATCAATAAACTGGATTAATACCCCAACAGTATTGCTTCATGATTCTAATGTTGTGAAGTAGGATCATATAAAACAGGATACTGAATAATTTTAGAAATCCAAATATATTTCATTTATTGATTTCCACTTAATCTGTGCTGTTTTTGTGACTGGCTGAGAATATCTTAATAAACGTTTTCGCTACGATTTCTTCTTCACAAAACCGTGCTGACTACTTGATTGTATAATGCATTTATATTGTTCCGTTATACCAAGTTTAATAACAGATTCTAATATTTTCCAAATGACAGAGGTGATTGTGAACTTGAGCTAAATTTGCTGGCCGAACACTGACAAAACGTGGCCATTATAGCTACGAATTGCCAGAGGAAAAAAAAAACAATAACATGTAGTTCACAAATGTCCATCAAGGAGTGAACTTTCCTCGTGAGCTGGTCATCGAGTCTGGCCACCGTGGTATGATAAGTGTTGGGGTTTAGGGAGAAGAAAGAGGTCTAGAAGTTGGAGATGGTGAATGAGAGGAGTATATGAACCAACCAGTAAACCATAACTTTCGCAAACCTTAAAGATGACTACCACCACTTCGAAGTTCCTTCTGATTTACACAATACCCGGCATCCAATGATAGCTGAATGGAAATTTCCTCCCATTTACGCTCAAAGTTTGGAGCATAGTCTATGCAGCAGAAATGTTAGGAATATCTTCTATACAAAACAAAAATGAAACATTTAAGATCCTATGTTCCAAAAGTGGCAGTTGATTCTCAATAGACATTTATTTCTTTTAAATTTGCGACAGATGACATTTTGTTATGAAGACATATTCAGGAATATCAGCTAAAGTTAGGTATATGGAGTTAGGTCTTTGTAATCTCGGGACTGTATGACAGGAACGCACTGCTGATTCACCTCACCCTTTCAACCTCCCTCTGGTCATCGAACATTTCGTTTCCCATGTGCTCAGTCCCATGAAGTCTTGTTCTCCTAGACCTGAGCTTACTAAACGAAAAGCTTGCCAGTTGAGAAAGAAAAACAAAATTTAACAAATAAATTCGTGTCCTTCTTTGCAATCCACTCTCTGATCATTTACATCTCTGCAATCTCTGGCAGCCACGCAAGCCTTCTAAAGCTCTGCTCATGCATAATTCTGACATATTCAGTATCGTCAATTGATCTCCCCAATAATGGCGGACATAATTTCACTATTATTTTTAAAACAAACCAACTTCGTAATTGAAGGGAGAAGCCTGGTGAGGTGTTGTAACTGCATTATGTGGGAGAAGGACGACGCCATTGTCGTTAAGACTGACCAAATTCACCACAAGTGTTGGTTGCTTGAGGAACTCCCGTGCAGATTGATGAACTGGGGTCTGAGCTCTGAGGAGAAAGTGAGGTCTGCAGATGCTGGAGATCAAAGTTGAAACTTTATTGCTGGAACAGCACAGCAGG
>NC_057717.1:67170615-67202596 GCF_004010195.1 Chiloscyllium plagiosum | reverse complement strand
ATCCCCTGTGGTTGGAGTGTTCCCAGTCGGAAGATAAGACGCTCCTCCTCCGACCGTCGGGTTGTTGTGGTTTGGCGGTGGATGAGTCCAATGACCTGCATATCCTCGGTGGAGTGGGAGGGGGAGTTGAAATGCTGTGCTACAGGGTGGTTGGGTTGGTTCGTCCGGGTGGCCCAGAGGTGCTCTCGGAATTGCTCCGCAAGTAGGCGGCCTGTCTCCCCAATATGGAGGAGGCCACACCGGCTGCAGCGGATGCAGTAGATGATGTGGGTGGAGGTGCCGGTGAATCTGTGGCGGATATGGAAGTTTCCTTTGGGGCCTTGGAGACGGCCCTGTCTCCCCAATATAGAGGAGGCCACACCGGCTGCAGCGGATGCAGTAGATGATGTGGGTGGAGGTGCAGGTGAATCTGTGGCGGATATGGAAGTTTCCTTTGGGGCCTTGGAGGGCTTTGGGGCCTCCAAGATGTGTGGCAGTGTTCTGAGCTCTGAACACTGCCACACATCTTGGAGGGGAAGAAGTAACCTGGACGCGCAGTTTCAGGAGGCAGTCAGATTTCTCAGATTAAATATCTCAAACTCAGTCAGTGTTGGAGGCAGGAAGGTGTGACCACGAGTGAGGCAGATAAAGGAAACCAATGCGGTCATGCCGAAGGAGGCTCAACCCTTCAGCTTGTCGAACAGGTGTGATATTTTTGCTCCCTGTGCGTTTTGATGGATCCAGATTTTAAGAAGGGGAGAAAAGAGAAATATATGTGTCATCAATTATAGTGCATCCCGGGAAATAGCGACTCTTAAGTGTCGCCAGAATCTAGTTTCCTGCCTGCTGCACGGCTGCAGGATATGCAGTGGGCTGCAGAGTAACGTGGAGAAGGAGAGGAAAGATCCAGTTATTGGTATACCTTGAAAAGGAAAGTGTTTCTGCTGAAGGAATTTGGCATGGGGCTAAATCAGAAAAGAAAAGGAACAACGGAATAATCTCTGAATTACCATGTGTCCAATAAGCAAATTAGCACACAATAAGTGAGATTATCGAGAGAAATGTCTCCCTGAAAGACTGGTGTTCGAGAAATAGGTTCTATTTAATTGGATATTGAGGTCAGAATGGAGGAAGGATGTACCTGTTCGATTGGTTCGATGAGCTGGGACCGGAGTTCTGAAGAATCTGACAATTTGGGTCTGTCAACAGGATTTTGAACTAGGTTATGGTGGTTAATTTCACAAAAGTGTGGAAAAAAGTTATGGTAAGCGAAGGGCTCTGCACAGGTTAAAGTTCCCACAATAAGTAATAGGACAGGATGTAAGGTAAGACTATTTCAGGCACCGCCAATAAGTGGGGTAGTCACAGCGGGACTGAGAATCTTGCTCCGAAATACACGCAGCATATGAAACAAGGTAAATGAGCTGGTTGCACAGAATGGAACGGGCAGATACGTTGTTGTGTGTATCACAGATCCGCACTGCAAGGTCATCAGAGTGGGGAACTAAATATCCATGGATACACGCCGGACGAAAAGAAAAACGGATAGGCAGAGGACGTAGGGTTGGCTTGTTACTAAGAAATAAAGTTAATTTGACAGCGAGTAGGGAAATACGGTCAGAGGTGTCGAATCAGTGTAAGTAGTTTTAGGCAAGCAAGGCGAGAAGACCCCTGATGGAACCTCCAGATAAAGAATTTGTGGAATGTCTATGGTATTGTTTTGGAGCAGATTGTGTTGGGTGTAGTGATGTGCAATGAGACAGACTTGATTAGCGGGTGTAAGGTGAAGGAACCTCAAGAAAACAGTGGTACACAACATAATAGAGTTCATCCGGCACTTTGAGAGAAAGAAAATTGAATCAGATGGCACAGTATTACAATGCAGTAAAGGAGACTACAAAGGTATGTGGGTGCAACAGGCCAGAGTTAAAAGGAATGAAAAGCCTGGCAGGGAAAACATTGGAGGTGCAATGGTCGGAGTTCCTGACGTAATTCGGTCGACACTGCAGAAATGCATGCTCAGAGAAAATAAATATGCTCAGGGAAGGATAAGAGAACCGTGGCCCACAGGGAAGTCAGGGAGAACTGAAAACCAAACGATAGGAAAGCATAGCATGTAGTGAAGATTAGCGGAAGCCAGAAGATTGGGAGTCCTTTAAAAAGAGCACAGGATAAAATCATAAAAAGAAGAACTAGTTGAAGAAGCTGCAAGTGGATCTCTCAGGAGGAGTGGATGAACAATACCCCAGCCAAGTGAAAGTGACAGCTGACGAAACTGTAGAAGCCTTGGTGATGATCTTTAGAAATCACTGGCGTCAGATGACTAGAAGATGCATGCCAAGACATGACGTGGCAAAAGACAATTAAAAAAGAAGCACACTGGAATCCATTTTTAAGGATGTGATTTCTGAATGCTTGCAAGTGTCAGGTAAAGTTCGACAGAGTCAGCACAGCTTCATCAGCAGGATGTCATGCCTGACGAATCTGTTAAATTTCTTTGAGGCTGTAACATGTAAGTTACTGCTGACCGAGTTGACGTGATCTGTTGGCATTTCCGAAACGCCTTGATAAGGTACTGGACAGCAGAGTGCTAAATAAGGTAAGATCTGTGCGCTATAGCAAGGTAGAGGATTGGCTGCCTCGCGTAAAGCAGAGATTTAGGATAAAGGGGTCGTTTATGGAGGGAAACTAGGAATTCAGGGAATTAATAGTGGCCACCGTTGCAAGTTATGCAATTGGAAGTCAGTGGACAAAGAAACTGAGGACAGTATTGCAACTGTTGCAGCTGGCAGAAGGTTAAGTGGAGGTAAAGGTCGGGTTGAGGAAGTGGTGAGGATGCAGAAGGATATGGACAGGCTGGCAGAGTGACAAAGAAGTGGCAGATGTAATGTAGGAAACTATGAATTTGTGCAATTTGGTAAAAAAGAATAACGTCGAAGAGTATTTTCGGAGAGACAAAAAGAAATATAGATGCTGACGTCCAAAATGCACAGGCAGGGGATTGTTCGAACACAACATGCCAGGCAGCATCAGGAGGTGGAAAAGTCGACGTTTCAGATTTAATTCATTTACAGGACTGGATTGGTTTTGGAGTAGCTGCAGATAAATGGGGTGGCAGGGGAAGTTTTCTGAAGGTTGGACACGTGCAGTCAGGTGGAGGGTACGAACTAAAATGTTAGTGGGAGGAATTAGTCCATTTGGTGGAAGGGAGCATTGGGAGGGAGAGCGAGGGGCTGGAAAGCATTCTGGGGATGGAGGGTGAGATTACTTGAAACTGGAGAATAAAATGTTGAGTTCTGCGGTGTGCAAACTGCCCAGATGGAGCAGAAAAAGCTTCACAATCCTGAAGGGCAAAGAATCTTTTGGGAGTCCTATTTCAGGATATCTCTCGCTTAACATGTAGGTTCAGTTGGAAGTTCAGATGGTAACTGTCCTTTCAAATTTGATTTGAATGTAGCTACGATATAAGAGTAAATATGTACTGCCGAGGCGGTATGAGCTCTGGTCAGATGGCGTTTGGAATTTTGTGAGCCGATTTAGATCTCGTATCTAACGAAGGATGTGCTGGCACTGGAGGGACCAGAGTAGGTTTGTACGACTGATCCCAGGATAAAGAGTTTTTCATAAAAAATAGCAGTGATGACTCTGGGTCTGTATTCGATGAAGTTCAAAAATATAAGGAAATGTAGGAAGTATAGAAAGGAAGCTAATGAGAAGGAGTGGTGTTTGCGTTTAAAAAAACAACACTGCTCTAACTAGAAATAAAACTGTTAAAATGTCATCCTTTGAAAATATATGTTGATATAAGAAACGAATGAACACATTGATGGGATTATAATGTCGGCACCCGAGTATTCAGAGAGAAGCTGAGGAACAAAATGATAAATTTGACTGGGCCGATCGTAATGGAGAAGATTTTGATGTAGAAGCATTAGAGAAATATGTTCAGGAAAATGGCTTAAACACATGCAAGTATTTTTTTTGAGAGAAGGGGTAAAACCAGACCTTTTCATGGATAATATGGCAGGGCAAGTGACTGAGGTGACAGTAGGGGAACACTCTCGACATCATGATTCTATCAATTTTAAATAATTATGGAAAAGGAATCAGCCGTATGCCAATGTTTAATGTTTAATTTGAATAAGGCAAAATTTCATGTTATGGACCAAGAAAGTCCAAAAATTGATTGGAGTGGAATGTTCACAGGTAAAGGGATGTGTGGTAAGTGAGTCAGATAAGTCTGATATCAAGAATTCAGAACCATTCTCATGCGCACAGAAATGATGCCATTCGTCACATCGAATCTGTTCTGTCATTCAACGATAGGTGATAAGGCCTTCAAACTCATTCTTCCGCTATCTCCCCGTAACCTCCTTTGATTCTTTTGACAATCAAGAACATATCAATCTCTGTTTTGCACTCAATGACCTGCTCTCCACAGCCATCTTTGGCAGTGCATTCCACAGATTCTCTAGCTGTTGGAGATACAAATTATCTCTGTTCTCCAGGGCCTTCCCTTCAAACTTAGGTTATGCCCCTGGGTCCTAGACTTCCCTGCAAGTGCGAACATATTCTCAAAATCCGCTCTGTCCACGCTGTTCGGTTTTCGAATAGTTTCAATCACATTCCCCCTCATTTTACTTAACTCCATGGAGTATCATCATAGAATCATCAAACGTTCCTCATATCTCAGGCTTTTCTCTCCTGTGGAAGTTCTCCTGAACCTCCTCTGGACACTCTACAGAGTCTGTACATCAGTCCAGGGTTATGGGACCAAACATTGCTCGCAATACTCTAAACATTGGTCTGACGAGCGAAATATAAAGTTTCAGAAGGACTGCTTTTTGATAAATTTCTCGCGAGATGAATGACAATTTTATTGTCTTACTACCAACGGAAACTGCAAGTGTAACTAAAGAGAACGCTCGATTTGGATTCCCAAGTACCTTTGACCTTCATTTATTTTCAATATCCTCGCCATTTACAAATTAATCTATACTTCTACTGTTCCTAGCCAAGTGCATCACCGCTTAGAGTGAAAGGGAAGTTTGGTAGATTCATGGTATGAGATTAATGATTGTATGAAGGTATTCAGATTCTAGTCAAAATGAAAGAGCATTATATATTAAATAGACAGCAGGGAACAAATGAATTTATGGTGGCATCTTTAATCAGATGCAGACCAGGAAGTCAAACAAGGGATATGACATAATCTAAACTGCCATAGCTAAAGATAATCCAAAGAAGATCTGCAATTCGAGAAAGAGTGGCACCTTAAACATCATGGAGATTTACTTGTTTCAGCTCAGCAAATGGAAGAGCCATTAAGTGAATATTTCACGTCAGTTTTTCTGCGGAGAAAGCGAGCCCAAATGTTCACTCTGCATGCATGAAGCGGGACGGTTTCTGTTGCTAAACTGTTTACTGAAGAGCCAAATAAATGGGGACAAGGTGATATCTCTCGTGGTTGGATTTCATTTTGGTCTCTGTGGCTTCACGCAGCAAAGAGTGTACATGTACCAAGGACTGGAGTATGAATATAATAAGAAAAGACTATATGGGCTGAGACTTGTCTAACTGCAGAATGGGATGTCGTGGGATGACTTTATAGATGTTCATAAAATCATGAGTGTTTTGGATAAGTTGAAAAGCAAAGTACTTTTCATCTTGGATGGGGACTCCAGTTTTCGGAAGCGTTACAGAGAATGACAGGGCACCCTTTTCAAGTAGAGGATGGTTTGCATGTGGAATCAACGCCAAGAACAACTGGTAGGTGGAGGTACTGTTACAATACTGAAAGACATTTGGACAGTTAGATGAACAGAAAGGTTTTAGAGGGAAATCGAGCAAATGCAAGCAAAGTGGAATAATTCAATTTCGGTAATCTGATTGCTTTAGATTTGTTGGACTTAAAGTGGACCCAGAGCTCATGGACATATACATTAACGTTTTGAAAACAGATCGCAATAGGTGAGATTAATTGCTGCTGGTCTCAGAAAATAAAAAAAAAAAAAGTGGATAATTCTCCACAGCCTGTGTGTTGTTGTCAAGGGGTCAAGGTTCTTGATCTTGAAGAGAGTTAAAAAGCTATCATGGATACAGCACAACCTGTTCTGAACAAGGTAACAATGTAACATCATTTTTAAACAGCCAGTAGAGCTGGGCTGTCAAAAGACAAAAAAACAAATTCAAATTGGCACAACTAGTTTAAATTAGGCATCAAGATAACGAACTAAAATCAAGTTTGAATTTAGTATTTTGATAATATTAAAACCAATACAACTGTCTTATGTTTTGTGGTATAACACAGGACATATTAAACAGCGAGTGAGAGGACTGCATTTAGAAAAGACAACCTCAAGAGCTCCCAGAAAGTTAAGCTCTGGGACTTTTGCACAGCAGACCATTGAGGCCATCCTAGAGAGACTCTTCCGAGAAATATATACACAGGAGACTTAGCAAAGCTGAGTTGTTATGAAACGTGATTTCTTTTATTTTGAAATCATCATTCAGAAAATTTCTTATCAAAATATTGTTGTGTAATGGAAGCTAAACGATGAGTTTAAGAGAAAGCCGTTGTTAGCATTTGCTACTTTCCGCATTCTCTGTTAGACGTAAAGAATAAAGTTGATAGCTTTTTCCTTTATATCGTGACCTCTGGCATATGTTTGTGCCTCTCGAATTTTCACAGATTAGAGCACGGTGTGACCATTTTTTGTGTTGATGGTTTAATTTGGCAGAGAGGTATGCTCCGTGCCCAACCTTTTACAGGGCATTGTGCTAAGCAGGTGACTAAAGCTCAGGGCCCCTTGCTGAAATAATGTGTCATATCTAAGAATCGGTGAGATTCCGAATGACTGGACAGTAACAAACGTTGTGCATTTGTTGAAGAACGGATGCTGTGAAAAGACGGGATCGTCAGGCTTTTCAGTCTGGCATTGGTCGTATGCATGTTTTTGGAGGTGGTATTGGAAGAGAACATTTGCAATGGCAAGGAAAGGTAATGTATCATCAAAATAGCTTCTTGAGCTGGAACTACGTCTCGCAATTTGATTGAGTGTTTTGATCAAATAATCAAGAGAAATTTTAAGGCAAGAACAATAGACTTTGCTTACTTGGATTTTAATAAAGCCTTTGACAAGAATCTACGTGGTAGGCTAATGAGTAAAGTTATATCCCATGGGATTCACATTGAGCTTGCCAATTAAATGCAAAATTCACATAACAGGAGAAAGAGAGGTTGTGGTGCATTGATTGTCAGACAAGAGGTCTGGGTCCGGTGTGGCGCCACAGGGATCAGTGCTGACTCTGTTTTTTGTGGCTGACATAAATGTTTTAGTTACGAATATGGAAGGTCGTGATTGTCAGTTTTCACCTGACCTCAAAATTGGCAGCATGCATATGAAATGACAGCGCAAGTTTCTTTAGGATATGTATATTAATAACACTTAAAGTTCGTTTGTCCAAATTAATGCATAACAAAGGATTAGAACGATATGTGCCAAGTGCAGAGAAATTCGATAAATGTGGACTGGCATTATTACCTATTTGAACCCGTTTGGGCCGAAAGGCCTGTCGCTCTTTTGTAAGACTCTGTGACTCTCCATCGTGGTATCGTAGAAAGGGAGGAAGTTTATCTAAGATTAAAAGAGACACTGACCAGTTGGGTCTATGGGCTGAGGAGTGGCAGATTTAGTTGAACATGGATAAATGTAAGGTATTGTATTTAGAAATAAAAAGAAATAGATGTAGCATTTGCACAGTTACAAGTACTGTCTTGAATACAGCTGTGTATTAGACACTTGAATAGGGCACTGAACGTATTTAGGGGTTCAGTGACATAATTCTTTCAAATTCGTGTCATTTATAGAAATGATTTTAGAATGCTTCGGTTTGTTGTTAAGACTTTTTGTGTCGAATTTGGGACGTTCTGCTGTGGTTGTATGTGATGTCGGTGAGGCCTCTTCTGTACTATTGTGTCCATGTCTGGTTGCTCTCTTCGACGAGGAAGATTATTAAGCTTGACAGGGTTCAGATAATATTGACTGTGGTTAAAAATATAGGGATCGAGGTATCAAATGAGGCTGGAAAGGCTGGGACTTCTTTCACAAAAGCATAGGAAGGTTAGGTTAGCCCTACAAAAGTTAATAAAATCCGGAGCGGTTCAGATTAGATCCACTGTAACTGTCCTTTTATTGTTTGGGGGATTTCAAGACAAGCGGGCAATTTTTTAAAGGTGAAAGCAGAAAAATTATAAACATACATGTGGACAATTTCTTTACTTTACCCAGTGTGTTTACTGTGTGGAATTCCAGAGGAAGTAGTGAATGTGGATTAAGTTACAACGTTTTCAATATATTTGGAGAAGTGCATGAATAGGAAAGGTTGAGAGCGATATGGGCACAGTACATCTTGTTGAACAACTTTATGTTCAGAAAATGGTCAGCATGGGCTGGGTGGAGCAAGCGGTCGGTTTCCATGATGTCTGAATCAATGACTCTATGTGATTGAAATTTATGTAATGTTGAGGGATTGAATAGAGTTAGTGTGGAGAAGATGTTTCAATCAGTAATATATACTAGAACCCGAGGGCACATAGTCAAATTGATAAAAAAAAAACACTTTGGAAATGAGATGAATCGAATTTTTTTCAGCCAGAGGTTGGTGATCCTATGGAGATAATTGCTCACCTTTACCACAAACGTAATCTTCCGATCACATTCTCAGCGCCCACCCCACGGACCCACCCTCTCAAGTAATCTCTCCACTGTTTTAACTCGCAAGCCCGATTCCTGGTGAAAAACCTTTGGCCAAACCATCCATTCCCTTGCTCCTCGGATTCTGCCTGACTAACTTCACTTTTCCAGCACCACACTCTCGACAGCAATGATTTAACACAATAACCTTTGATTTTAGTCCCATTCATACCAAAGACAGATAAACAAACAATGAAGCAATAATTTAAAACAAATGGAACAAACTGAACCAAGGATAATGGCTGTAAACTGGATCAATGTTCTGCAAGATGCCTGAGGCTCTCTGCGGGTACAATCACCGCCCCAGAAACACCATATTTGGATCGAGAGCTTGGCACAGACCAATCATGATATCCACAATCCAGAATAGAGCTCCGTCCACTTTACTGTACTCCTTTAAAACTACAAATTTGGCAAAAAAAACATTTTGTGACCTCGATTATAAGTCGTGATATGAGTGGGGTCAAAAGTTGGTTTATAACATCATATTGATGTAATTGAAGTATCATCGCTTTGTACACATTTAACTTTTTTTTACGTGAGAATATTTTCAAAAGTGATTGCTCTCTTCCTTCAAACCGCTGCTTTCTGACACCTCTGCGTGCCATATATCAGGATGTTCGGCAAGTAATCCTGCTATGAATATGATCTACCTCCCATTTCAATGATGTACTGCACAGTCCAACATTTCCTTCCACATTGAAACCTTTCAGTCTGTGCTGCTGTCACTGTTCCTGGCTGAAGGTGCCGAATCTCACCATCAGAACATTAAAACCACTGGAGCATTCAGATACCGTGGTTGTGAGATTAATCCTCATATATCAGTTTTAAATGACATTGTCCAGACAGTGTTGGAGCCTCAGGCTCAGGAAAAAGGTACAAAGCAGTAGCATGGAAAAGATACCTTTTTGGAAAAAACAATTCTGTGGCTTTCTTTGACAAGTGTGTCATTTGTTCAATCAGCTCTAGATTATTGTGAGCAGTTCTGCATATTCACATTTAGCAACTACAGGACAGCTATGCAAATGGTGCAGAGGTGATTTGCGAGGATAATTTCTGCGCTGAAGAGCTTCAGTTATGAGGAACGAAGAGGAACTCTGGGGTTGTGTTTTCTGAGAGAAGGGAAGTTTATGAGGAGACATGATTAAAAATTGCAAAATACTGAGGCATATTTATGCGGTAGATGGAAAGAGACGTTTTGTCTTGCTGGAGGGTTTCGATAACCAGGGAGCCATAGATTTCAGGGGAGAGGCAAGAAAGGTTGTAACAGATGTTCGGAAAAAAAGTTATCGGCCTACGACTGGTTGAATCTGGAACTTAATGTCTTCAAGGACGGGAGAGGCAGAAACCCTCATAACCTTCAGAAGCATTCGAGTGTGATTTTTAGATGATAAAGCCGACACTGCTAAATGATGGCAAACAGAATGAGGATAGCCAAGCACTTGCTTTTGACAAGAGCACGCGCAAGGAATTTGGGGGAGATGCCCCAACTGATTTACTTCATTCTTTGGAGGTGAGTATCCTCGACTATCCCGCCGGAGTCTGTGTTTCAATTCCCCGCTGCAGAGGACCTGACTCTCTTGGAACTTCACGGTTTGATGGAAGATTTAGCGTCCTGGTCCTGGGTGCAGTTGTTTTGTGTGTGTGTGTTTGCGTGTGTGTGTGTGTTTGGCCGATCTGAGAAGTTGGCTTGCAGCCGTTCCCTTCCCATTGGTTGGCTCATAACAATTGATTTATATAAGTTAATTGACATTGATTTTGAGACGCTTCACAGTCCTTTCATTATCAATCCTTTAATATCGCCTTACCTAATTGCCAGCAGCACATAGATAGGAAATTCCCAGCTCTAAAAAGCTAAGCTAGAGTGTAAATACCAGTAAGAATAAAAAAGAAACAAAGACAAAACAGACAATCTTGGAGACAGAGTTAGGTAAACCATGACAGAAACTTCAATCAGGATAAAAGAGATCTAGCAGATCATTAGATGAACTTCGCTTCAGTTGGCACTAAAGGGTTATATCGGCCGAAGACAGTTGTAAAGCTTTTTTCAGATATGAGAGCACAGCACTAAATACCGAAGTGAGAAGATTATCCGTTAAAAATACTGAAATGACTTATTTGTTTTAAAATTAACAATGAAATGCTGGAGCCGACAGCGAGAAAGAAATCAGAAGCTGTGGTCAGAAGAAACGCTCATAGTTGAGGAAATACCCAGGAATCGGAGTGATGTTACTGATGTCACATCAGCTTGTGTCTGATGATATCACCGACATGAACACACATCATTTGGGTTTGTGCAAACAGAGATCACCAAAAAGAATGTGAGGTCTGCGGAGAAATCTAAAAGGAGATTTATCAGAGCAGTCAAAGGATTCCAGAATATTGTATGTAAGGTCGGGATGGAGAAGTTTAGGTGTTCTCCACAGAGCAAATAAGATTGAAGTGTGATTTCTTAAAGGTACCAAGAGTATTAGGAAGATTGATAAAGAACAGCTGCTCCCATTACATGACAGTAAAATTGCCGAGAACAAATTTAAGTGATATTGGGAAAGCATTACCGTGAGTTGGAAGGAAGAATATTTTTGTTGCTTTTGTCTTACACAATGAAGTGGAATACTTGGATCTTGATATGTAATTTGGCTTCAGTTTCCGAATCTGCAACTCCTATTTTAACATGCTGACAAAGAATTTTTCAAAGGTCATCTCAGTCAGTCCAGGACAGAAATTTAGTAAAGAACAAATACTTCTTTTGTTTGGAGTTTGTTGTGCTCGAATTCTCCACTCCTCACTCCTTGTAAAATAAGTTTATAAGCTCCATTCCTGTTAGTCCAGGTGAGATATTCACAAGAACCAGCAAATATAATCACCCACACTGCTTAACTACAATAGTCACCACGTTGTGACGCAGTGCGTTTCATTGGCAAAGAAAGCACGTATGTCCTCATGAAGCTTCCTTTCACCATTTGTATGACCAGCCATTCAAATTGACCACTGCTGATATGCTACATTTCGCCTCCATTCTCCTGTTATTCATCCATACTTGGAGGGAAACTCGAGCCGAATCCCATTATCATATACCCCCTTTAATTTTCGATTGTTTAGATTACTTTAGTGGCCTGAACAAGCTTGCAGGAGATTGAATGGTATGAAGAAGATTTTAGAGATTGCAGAAACTTAAGGGATTGCAGAGTTAAACATATAAGAAATGTCAGAGAGCGATATCGTTGAATCATTTTCTCACTGTACACATACTCCTACATGAGTTCAATATTTGCAAAACGTTTATTTATAACTGAGACCATTCCCTGGGGCAGATTATACCTCAATACACAAAGATGTGTGCTGCAAAGAAACTATGTCAATTCAGATTAAAATGGCTCATGATTCTTTCTCGCAGCCCAATTCTCACTGTACCACATCAATTGAAGCATGACCAGGTGAGGTTAGACCTTCGAGCACCATGTCCCAATGTTCACTGCTCCATGTGAACAGTACTTGCTCCAGATGAGGTTGGAGCTCCCAGCCTCGGTGTTTCACATGCCTTTATGTTTTCCTGGAAGGACTGCGTGCTCACGGTTTTCGTCATCGTACAACAGAGTATATCCACGCATTCATCCCACTCCCCATTTCCGACTGGATATTCGCCGCTGCGCCACTCAGTTTCTCTGATTCCAGAGCTGGGAACTGGTGTGATGTGAGTGTGCAAAGTCGTTAATTCCTTGCTTCGTGGAACTTCTAAAGTAACGATATGAAACTTCGTTGTTATTGAAAACTACATTTCCACAACATCGTGCACGATCGCCTGTACATTTCATCTTTTGTAGAAACCAATCGAATTTAGTCTTCAACATTCTCAATAATGGAATCTCCACAGCCTCTAGGAATATGGAAGAAGAAGATTCACCCAATCTCAATACCCCCATCTCAGTCCAATGTTTGTTAAGATTTTTTTGGTGCATGTGGTCCTGTTCCTCACCTATCTCTGCATTTGAATTTATTGTTTTCTGTATTGTGTTTTTTTCCTGTGATCATGGAATGTTTCATACTCTGCATTGTGGCTGGAGCAACCACCGTTCAAATCCGAGTAACAGCAAGGCGCATTTGTTCCATATAACTCTACATAACCTGTGCGAAACAAATACGGAAAGGAATCCATCATTTCTTTACCAATGAAATACTCTCCAAGGTGATGATTTTATTCCTCCAAACCGCCGCTATCTGTCATCATTGCGAGTCATTTGTCAGAATTCAAATCCATCCAATCTCGGAGATTTCTCTCCCTTTCACCATCATTATCCGACAGCCTTTCTGTCCCTCACCCCATATCACTGATGCATTGCACCGTCTAACACCCACTTTCACGATGGCACTGTGAAGTCTTTGCGGCAGCTGTCACTTTTGCGAGGTGAACGTGCCCCAATATCACCATCATGACCTTCACACTACTTAATGCAATCAGATAAGTTTGCTGCGTGATACGTCCCCCTGTATAGTGTTGTATTTACATGAACTAGAGATTATTTGAGCATCGGGTTCGCAAAAAGCACACGGAACAGTATCGAGGGGATAAGAATCTTTTGGGAAAAAAAACAATTTCGGTGGTTTCTACACATTTATTTCAAGTCATCATTCGGCTCTCGCTAAGGTATTCTGTACAATTCTGCAATTCATATCATAGAGGCAATATGACAGCTATACAAACAGTGCAGAATGGATTTGCCAAGAGGTTGAAGAAGTTCAGGTATTATAGAGCTTCTGAAGTATGGAGTTATTTTCGTCAGGTGAGGGAAGATTGAGTGGAGACATGATTGAGATGCACGAAATAAATCGGGGTATGGATTGGGTAGATTGAAACAAACGTTTCCCTTTGATGGAGAGATCGATCATCAGGGAGCAGTCCATTTAAGTTAAGAGGCAAGAATATTCAACTAGATGTACTTTAAAAAATTATCAGCCAGCGAGTGGTTAGAATCTTGGAACTCACTGTCACAAAGTGCCAGAGCAGCTGAACCCCTCATAACCTTCAGAGGAATTCATATGTGAATTTGTAATGCTCACAAAATACAAGACCAAATGATGGAAAATGCAATGAGGGCAGTCAAGAAATTATTTTTGATATAAGCACACACAAGGAGCTTGGGGGCTCTGCTAACTCTGACCTCCGTAGTGTGCAATTTAGTATCCTACCCTGTCACATGGGGAGTCGGTGTTCTTTGCGCTGCTGGGGAAGGCCATTTTTTGGAGGGGTGTTTCAACGTTTGTGGAAAGGTTTGTAGTTCTGGTGTAGGGTGAAGTTGTTGTTGGGTTTTCGGCAGATTTGCGAAGTTGGTTTTCAGGCGTTTCCTCCATTTATTCGGTGACATCCTCAGGGCTGATTGGACTCCAGTGATACGAAGCTGTCCTGTGGCATTTCGAATTGATTTGACTTTGTTCCCACTGCTTCTAGTTGCCAGTTCGAGATGTTAGTTGCAGATCCCGCTGTGGTGGATGCAGGTCAACGTGCTGGTTGATGGAGTCCATGGATGACTTTCGTCCTTCTGGAAATTCTCTGGCTTCCCTCTGTTTGCTGGTTCTGCTATTGTTGTCTTATCAGAGTCGAATCTGTTGTTCTCGTCGTCAGTGTGTATTGCTATTAGGGATTGCTCGTTGTGGTGTTTCTCGGCTCTTCCAGAAATGCTTTGCGACAATAGATATTCCCGAAGATTCCTCACAGACAAACAAAACCAGGAGGACATGCCATGACCCAACACACTACAAACTTTATCTTATAAATTTAAAAAGTAATGGAACTGACAGCCAGACTCAGCTGATCACTCGGATTTATGAGAGAACATAAATGCAAAGCCACGTTCAGACAACAACTCACCAGAACAAAATACTCAATTCCCATCAAGTGCAGGACAAATATGGACACACAATATTGCAAGTAGTGACTGCAGAAGACAATATATCGAACAGACAACTCATGACTCGCATTCATGAAGATCAAAATGCGACTAAACGCAAATGCTAGGTGTCCCAGTAGGTTGACTCTTGGCAGTAAGTGTCTCTGATTCCGCGGCAGGGAACTCAGATTTTGTGACATTCTGCAGCAGTGGAGACTGTGCTTCTGGAAAAGTACAGCTGGTTAGGCATCATCCAAGCTGTAGAAGAATGGACGTTTCGGACATGAACACTTCATCAGGCAAATGCGCAAAATGCCATTTTACTGCTCCTCGGATGCAACCTGACCTGCTGTGTTTTCCAGCACCACAATCTCGCCTCTGATTTGCAATATCTGGAGTCCTTGTTTTCTCCTGCGTTTGCAGTCGTGGGTAGTTCCTTGTGTGAGGGAATTGCTGATGTACCCAATGTAAAAATCGATTGTTGATTGAGAAATACAGCCGGGTATGTAGCCCAAAAGAGTATTTCCGTTGTTTTCCCAAGTGTCATTACTGGCTTGGCCTGTGGCACTGTACTTATTTTGAGTTTCCAGGCGGTTCGATCTGTGCTTCTATGGCAGTACTCTGACGTGTGGCTGCAGTTATCTGCGTTCGAAACCTCATGTTTATTGCTGCTGTTTTGCTTTGTTCTTGACTTGTGCAACAGTGACACCATGCTGGATCAATTGATATTGTAAGAAGGCGGACATACGGAGGAAACGTAGAGGTTTCGGTGGCATTTGTACAATGCTTAGAGATTACCTAGAGTCAGGAGATAAGAACGTTGAATTGTTTTGGATAGTGAGGAAGAACAGGGAAACAAGTTACCAGCAGGTATAGTTGACAAGCACACTCGCAGGAACTACAATGTGAAATAAAACGTCAAGAAATGAGGAAGACAGATGAAGGATGACAGTAATCATGGGTGACCCAAGATCCACTGCCCAGCTACGCCAAGTGACACTTCTGCCTCCATTGTAAACAAATTTTAGAGAACTATAAACATCAGCATTGTGCAATACAATGACACGAATCTTTTCTTGGTCTTCGAGTTATTTACAGATGATTATTTTCTGGGTTTTTTTCTGGGAAAACATCTCTTTCATTATGAGCATTCGGAAAGAAGTCCATCCTTTTTGTCAGAGAAAAAATGATACTAAACCTTGTTTGGGTTATGCACAAGAACGTGAGATCCGTATAGTTTCTATCGATTTTAATAGATATCTGCCTTTTGATTCTTCTGACCAAAGCGCATGTCTTCATAATCCCCAACATACAAGTGCATCTGACATGTTTTACACCCACTCACTCAACCTATTATATGCCTGTGCAGATTCCCAAATCCTCATTACAGCATGCCCTCCCACTATTGTGTATCGTCAGCAAATCTGAACACATTTCACTTTGCCACTTGCTCCTTGCTACTAACAGAGATATAAATAAATGAAGCCTTGAATATACACCGTCTTGACAGACCTCTGTTGTAAAGGTTACACATATTTGTTACCCTCTGAATATGAGAAAATCCTCAAGATCTGTGTCTAAAATAGGTAACCAGTTCCCCTGTGATTTGGACCTCTTGTCCCGCACTATTCCAGATATAAATCAGAGCAGAACAAATGCTTAAAGTAAAGTATAAACTCACTGACGTCTCCAATGCCAATTCTAAGTATGTGAAGCACATTCGTTTCTGAGCTCTGGTTGAACAAACAGCCCTAATTTGGAGATTAGATTTGACAATGACACGTCTGCTTCAAAGGTACATCAGTGCCTGTGACTCAAATGGTGGTGAAAGGCGCTCTAAAAATGCAAGGACATCTGTAATACTCCATTCAAAGTTTGTGTGAAGATTTGTAGCTCGGGTGCTCATTGTTGTGGTTCTGTTCGCCGAGCTGGAAGTTTTTGTTGCAAACGTTTCGTCCCCTGTCTAGGTGACATCCTCATTGCTTGGGAGCCTCCTGTGAAGCGCTTCCGAGGTGTTTCCTCCGGCATTTATAGTGGCCTGTCCCTCCCGCTTCCGGTTGTTAGTTTCAGCTGTCCGCTGTAGTGGCCGATATATTGGGTCCAGGTCGATGTGTTTGTTGATGGAGTTTGTGGATGAGTTCCATGCTTCTCGGAATTCCCTGGCTGTCCTTTGTTTGGCTTGTCCTATAATGGTAGTGTTGTCCCAGTCGAATTCATGTTGGTTGTCGTCTGCGTGTGTGGCTACTAGGGATGTCGTGTCGTTTCGTGGCAAGTTGATGTTCGTGGATGCGGATCGTTAGCTGTCTTCCTGTTTGTCCTATATAGTGTTTTTTGCAGTCCCATGGAAGGACTGCAAAAAACACTATATAGGACAAACAGGAAGACAGCTAACGATCCGCATCCACGAACATCAACTAGCCACGAAACGACACGACCAGCTATCCCTAGTAGCCACACACGCAGACGAAAACCAACATGAATTCGTCTCAGACAACACTACCATTATAGGGCAAGCCAAACAAAGAACAGCCAGGGAATTCCTAGAAGCATGGCACTCATCCACAAATTCCATCAACAAACACATCGACCTGGACCCAACATATCGGCCACTACAACGGACAGCTGAAACTGACAACCGGAAGCTGCAGGGACAGGCCACTATAAATGCCGGAGGAAACACCACAGAAGCGCTTCACAGGAGGCTCCCAAGCACTGAGGATGTCACCTAGACAGGGGACGAAATGTTTGCAACAAAAGCTGTACTACTCCATCCATTGCCACATTATTAACCTCTCTGCTCATGTAAATGGATGCTTCCCATCCACTCTATCTCTCAACAATATGTGTCCTGTAATTTGCTCTCAAATCATCTTCCTCTGTTGTGATTAATTACAGGTGGACCACAAATATCGGAGTCATTGCGTGGATAGGACAAAACGAATAATCTCCACGTCCTTCCTGTTGAAAACCACCACTCCATGAGAAATATTAAGGAGCAGCTCGGGGTTGACCATGTGACTGAGTGGTAAAAATGTTAGAAATGCATTGGAGTTCTCCCACGCACAAATCATTGATGCTGAATATTTTGCCTTCACTGTTCACTTTAAGTGACTTCGTGTTGGATGACTTATCCTTCAAATTGCAGAAAACGTGTCTCAACAACTCGACATTTTCTCAGGTCTGCGCATTTGTTGATATGTAGGAAACTTGCGTTCTGAAACAGAAACGGGCCCGACTCCAAACGTTTGCTCTGTTCCTGTATCCACAGATTATACCAAATCTGTCGGGTATTTGTCGGATTGGCTGAGTTTATTCGAAACAAATTGCGATTTCCATTAAATGTCTTCACCCTGGTCAGAGGCAACATTTTCTCGTGATCATCAACCCGCCCATCACCACCGCTCCCTCCCTCATCATTATAAACCCCTCCCCCCCCCGCGGAAATCTCCCTTTCACCTTCTTCGCTCCAAAGAGAACATTCCCAGATTCGGGATCCCTCCACCAAAGAATTTCCTCTTTTCTGGACATGGTGCAAAGCAGAGGGTTGCGAAGAGATTTTGGGAAATGGTTGCCAGTTAGCAGGTCTACAAATGGTCAAAAAACATAAGAGCAATCCCAATCTCCAACTTGGTTGAGCTCCAGACATTTCTTGAGAAGCAGATTAAGAAGAGAATGTTTGAACTGTCCGATTGAGCAGACAGAGTCTAGACATCTTCGCGTTCTTTAAGACGCCGATACATTGACTCTGATGTTCTTGGGCAGGAAATGTCTGAGAAAATGAAAGCATTGTCCGTTCCTACAAGTTAAATATCATCTCAGCTCCAGGAAATTAGAAAACTCGGAAACATGCAAGACAGTGACAGAGTCGAAGGGAGATCGTCCCAGTTGTCGGATAACTGGTTCTCCATGTCATGGGTGTGTCGGTAGAGGGTGGGATCAGACTTTTCCCATGTCTGCATAATGAATTTTCCAGGTATACTTTCGGAAATGTAAAGCTGATGAAAGGCAATTTTACAACCGGGAAGGGCAGATTAAAGCTTGTGATAGAGGATCATTGAAGCCATTGGATCATCAATCTCTCTGTTGCTGTTTGTGCATTCTGCTCCGAAGCGACTGGTTGCTGTTTTCCCACTACCCAGGAACAGAGCAAAACTGGTCTCACGCGATCCGTTTTCTTTGCTGTACTGTTCTGGGTTGTTCACGTGATCAGGAACATTTCGCTCAGCTGAGCGAAGGGAGGCGGTCCTTGTTATAGGACAGCTGTATTCTGGTGTCCTGGATGTGTCTGTAAAGAGTTGGAAAAGCCTGTTCCTATCGTCTACAATGAATGCCCCAGGCTTTATGTTGGAAAAGTAAAGTTGATCGAGGATAATTTTCAGTCTATGAAGGGCAGGCAAAATCTTGAATTCACGAACAGCTTGCTTCATGAGAGCCGACAAGGGCTGTGCTACAAAGGACTCCCCGGTCTCTGTGCTGCAATTGTTCTGCACGTTCCGCTGTTCACCAGAGGGTGTTGTTTTCTGCCCACCAACGGATGGCGCGATCGGTGTTCTTAATCTGTCCAAATCCTTTGTTGTGTTTTTCCAGGTTTTTTAACGGGGTTTGGGATGCTTTCCTAACGGGAAATTTATTCATGCAGTGAGGAAACACAAATGCGTTTCTGTATTGGTTAATGGCTAATAAAGGTTTGGAAATGCTCGGAATATGAAACAAAAACATAAACTGCTGAAGGAACTCGGCAGGTTTGGCAGTACCTGTGGGAGAAAACAGAGTTCTGACAAACTTCTGAAGAATCTCTGAATCGTTGTATCTGTTTCTCTCTCACCAGATGCTGCCAGACCTGCTTCGTTTCACCTGCAATTTCTACCTTTCTTTTTAACTGAATGTCAATTCCAACAATTGGGATTGATCACCCAGACCAAACATTTCCTGAGTGTGAACCCTGTCGAAAGTGTGATGATTTAATTCAAACAAAACAGACAATGATTCCCTGCCCTTAGCTCCACAGAGAGAGAGAATTGGAAAACCAGTGCAGTACTGCTTTTGCAGTTGTGGCCAAGTGGTTGAAGCGATGGGCTTTGAATCCATTGTGCTTTCCTCATGCAGTTGAGCGTTTTGTTGACAGTGAGTGAGAGACGAGGGTGAACGTGAAGAATGCTTGTTCTTTCTTTTCTTGTTTTAGATTCAAATCATAAGGTGGGGTAAAATGCATATAACCGAGATAAGGAATATTGGGAATCTGCAACCGACCACCTGTCAGAATGCAAAAGACAGAAACCTCCAGAACAGATAAGACGCATTTAGTTGTACACTTCCATTACGGAAATCATTTGCACCTCTGAGCCAAGTGTTGTGAAGTGAGATAAGAATAGTCAGGGGATTGTCTGGAACTGGTGCAGGCCTGGTGGACCAAAGGACATTTTCTGTGCTCGTGACCTCCATGACCAGCTGCGGGGAGCCCAGTTTGTGAAGTAACAGGACATTGTTTGCCTTACATTCCCTGACTCTGCTTTCGAGATAAAGCTAAAAATCCTCGGATGCTGCCTGGACAGCTATGTAAAAGCAAAGATTGCAGATGCTGGAAGCCAGATTCTGTATTAGCTGTGCTGGAAGAGGCTGATGAAGGGCTTTTTGCCCGAAACGTCGATTTTACTGCTCCTCGGATGCTGCCTGAACTGCTGTGCTCTTGCAGCACCACTAACCTAGAGTCTGGACAGCTATGCTTTTCCACCACCACTCTAATCCAGAATTTCGAGATGAAGCACAGTCTGGAAACAACTCATTGAGCTCACAGTTGGACTTTCAGAGGAAGCTGGAGGTGTGACAGACACAGACACATGAAGAGAGCAGATGTGAATGTGCTTTGGGCTTGCATGTGCCGGTTATTTTCTGTTAGGAACGTGTGCTTGGCGCTACTCTGTCACATCCCAGGAGCTGCAGGGACTGTTTTGGTGGGATTTTGGAAATTGAAAGTTGCACACGAGCAGCGTGTCCATTTCGTATCCCAGCTCATCGCAACGGCTCACGTAATCTGGAGAAATGTCTAGTGTTCCGCGTGAAAGGGCGTTTTTCCGAAGAAACATGTGGACATGAAGCGGGTATCACTCTCGGGGATGTGCTGGTGTGTCTGCCTCTGTGTATGAATTTGGGAATAGTTCTCCAAGGTGGTTACAACGCAGAATGACCATGTCAAACTTCAGTTCCATAGTTGCGTCAGAGAGAATCTCATTGATATTTGCCCCGGAAACATCAAAACATATAACGTTATGGCCAAATGCTGCAAACTGGGACTAGAACATTTGGACGTCTGATGACCTGCTGCACGATGCACGTATGGCACTTTTCCCCCACTAAATGAGTGAGCTAACTGGTTTTCTTTTCTCACATGGAGTAGGTAAACGCTTTCTGCCTTCTGCAAGCTCGCTGCTGTACTGCGAGTTGAGATAATCGAACCTAGTCCTACAATGAAAACAATTGAAATGTTTTCCATCTTGCGAAAATGACATTGGAACATCAGTTCTACAGAGATTGGATAGCACATGGCACAGACCACATATTTTATAGGTCTCTCCTCAATCTGAAGACGTTCATGATTAAACAAAAAATCCCCAGGAATTTGTAGTGATTCCCACAGTCTGAGAATTTAAAAGATCTCCAGTGTGAACATGTTGATGACATGTCACTCTCCAGGAAGATGTGCAGCACCTCTCGCAATTTTCGAGTAAAAAGACGTGTAAATAATGTCGATGGGATATCAGGGCGCTCGGACAGTTGCAGTACATTTCTACAGTTTTGGAAATGAAGATGTCTCTCTTCCGAATGAGCACGTGGATCGGATGTCAGTTCCCCAGAAGTTTTAAAGGTCTGTCATCCTTTGTGCATTTTTCCCACACATCGAGTACACAGAGATTAGATATTATTTGACAACGTCTGGACAGATAAAGGTTTTCTCATTAGTATGAGCATGATGTTGGGTAATTCAATCGCTGGATGGTGGAACGCATTTTTCGCAATCCATACATTGAAGCGGTCTCTTTGCATTGTGAACAAGCAGGTGTCGCAGGAATCCCTTCCCACACATTGAGCTTGCTCCTGGTGTCATTGCGTCCATGCGAATCCAGCTCGGATGGGAAAATGAATCATCACATTTCCATTCTTTCCTCAGTATGACTGCAATTGTGGTTTTGGAGCTCTGATGATAGGCAGAAGCTTTGTCCACACACACACAACAAGTGACCAATTTCTCTCACATTGTAACCGGAGAATTTCCTTCCAATTTCAAAACCCGGTCAAGTTCTATCTCGGATAAAAATGTGCGACTTCATCAGATCATGGTGGAGTGTTCAGTTTTAAAATCGTCCCATACTAATAGCTAGAGAAATGGATGTTTTATATACATACAAACAAAAGAATGAGAAAGAGTCTATCACAATCTCTTGAATCTGCCTGAAGGGAGGGGCTGAAATTAAGAGATTTAGTCACCAACAATTTGACTAGAATTCTGTCAGAATCTGTCATACGCACAACATCCACGACTGAGAGGGAGCAGGTCAGCATGTGGATGTGAACACCAAACCTCCTTGTTCCCTCCACATCAAACACCGTACTGATTTGTCTGACATCCAGTCCTGATAGATGCAGACATTTCCTACTATTAAATCATGGAAAAACTGAGGCCTCTGTCTTCAGTCTCCCAATGCAAAATCCACTGCCTCGCCACTCAGTCGAGAGTTGTGATGCTGGAAAAGCACAGCATGGCAGGCAACAACTGAGGAGCAAGAAAATCGACTTTTTGGGAAAGAGCCCTTCATTTGGAATGAGGTGTGTGAACTGAAGCGGTCGAGAGACAAACTGGAGAAGGCAAGGTAGCTGAGAGTGTGAGAGGTGGGTGGAGGCGGGGGTAATGGTGATACATCGAAGAGCAGGGTGGAGCGGATCAGTGAGAATGAAGATGTACAGATGGGACAGGTGATGAATGCGGTGCTGACTTGGAAGTTTTGAACTGGGATAAGATGGGATGGGGAAATAAAGAAAATATTGATGTCCACACTGATGCGGTGCGGTTGGAGAGTTCCAAGGCGGAAGATGAAGCGTTCTTCAACCTGGCTTCGGGTGTTTAGGTGTACTAAATGTGGATGCCCAGGACCTGCATATACTTGGCTCATGTCGGGAGGGAGAGCTCAAGTGTTTGGCCGTGGGCAGTGATGTTGTTTGGTGTGGGTGTCCGATGGAAAATGTCCCTGAAGCGCTCAGCAATTAGGCATACTGTCTTCCTAGTGTAGCGGACAATGCATTGGGTGCAACGGATGGGGTAAATGTCATGTCTGGAATTTCAGCTAAATCCCTGATAGATGTGGACGGCTCCATTGTGGCCTTATATGGAGTTGAAGGCGGAGGTGCGGGAGGAGGTTTTGCAAATTCTGTGATGGAATAGGAAGATGATGGAGGAGACCGTGGTTTGGTGGGGGCGTGGACTTGAGAAGAGAGTTGCGGAGTGAATCATCTTTACAGAAAACAGCTGGGTTGGGAGGAAAATACATCTCTGCTGGTGGGGTCCGTTGCTGATGGTGGAAATGGCGGAGGAGACGATGATGTCTGTGAAGGTTGTTGGATTGGAAGTTGATAACCAGGGGAATTCCGCCCTGGTCGTAGGTGGAGAGGGTGGACTTTGTGAGCAGACGTCCGGGAAGTGGATAATATGCGCTAGAGCGCATCATTGGCTACGTGGGAGGAGAAATTGCCTCGCAACTAAATCAATCTTCACCCTGGCAATTGTCTGAGCCTGGACCAGACACGTCATAACCATGATAACATACTTCGCTAATTCTGATTACTTGCACGTCATTAACACCATACAACTGCTCCACGTCTCTGTTTTTCTGCAGCTTAAGCTCTCTACCATTCCTCTGGACTATACTATGCGAGTGTTCTTCCATCCGTTCACTCATAATCCCCATGTACTTGATCTCTGTTCAGTGTTTTATTGTTACTTATTTGAATGAAGTTTTTACCACTGCCCATTTCCCCAACCTTCGCAGCTTTACCTTTCCACACGGGGTACCACATGGTGGAAAGGAAGCCGTTGCGGGTTATTCACTCAATGAGGTAATTCTGAGGTCTTCCAACAACTCTGATGCACATGGGAGTATTCGCAACAAGCCTCCTTCACCTATCACCGCGCATTTTTCCAAATTTTCATCATATTATTCAAATCTCTTCACTCGCTTCGCTCCATCTATCGTTGTAATGCCTTCCAGCCCACTCAAGAACAATTAGAGATTGTCAATAAATGCCACACCAACCAGCAAACCCGGTACATAAGATTTTATTTTAAAAAAAAACTCTCAGATATCTGCATTCCTCGAATTACAAACTTTGATCATGCTCGATTTTAACTGACTTTAGTTCCTTCGTTCTTTTATTTGAGGTTAAAATTCTGCAGGGAAAGTCTCTCTGAGATGAACACTTCAGACACCAGGCTGCGGGCCAAGTAGTAGAAAATGAAAATGTGAATGAATGAATGTTTGATGACTGGCACTGACATAATTTATTACTCTGTGCTGGAAAGGCACAGTGTCACGAACATTATTCTTATGGAAAAATAAAATTCTCATCGCAGGAAAACAAAGCTATTATGTTAACAGAAGATGCAATTGCACATGCTGTACTACCTGATCGAATGGTGGTTACGATTTAGCGCTTTACCCTTGTGGTTTGGTTTCGTTTTCTGGTCAGGAAATCAGGGTTTATTGTTCCTGCTAGGGATAGCAACAAAAGCAGAGTCTCTCTGATAGGAATCGTATTTCACACGCCTTTGCATGTCTCTTAAATTTTGCTGCAATGCCGCACGGTAGCGGATTGGTTAGCACTGCTGCCTCACAGCACCAGAGACCTAGTTGACTCCAAATGAGTCGACTGTGGTAAGGTGCCTTATTCAGGAGCGAATGAAGAGTAATAGGGTAGATAATTGTTCTGGGAGGGCAAATCACTGGAGGGCCAATGTGGATCTTTTGCACCGAATGACCTGTTTCTGAACTGAAAGCATTCTATGATCGCTTCCTGTGTTGCTTGAGCACATGTTCAGAGAGGGGAGGAAAATGAGGAATATTAGTCTCTTCCCCATCAGAGATTGATCCACTGTGCGACAACCAACCAATTCACCTTCGATTTAAATAGCTACCATCCTCCCTACACTGGTAATGACACTATACACCATTCATGCAGGTTTTGAAGTGTTGAATTCGACACAATATCCTTCGTGAAGTCGGACTTTACTGGGATATAAAGACATGACAATAAACAACTGGAATCAAACGACGTCAGGAAGGATGGACAGCATTTACTTAGAAACAAAAACAATGGAAAGGAAGCCACTGAGCTGCTGGGGGATAAAGCTATTAGAAAAGACAAACGGGGTTTCATGGGATTGTGGAACAGACTAATAGATCACGTGACGTGAATCCAGGAAAAACTGAGTTGTGTCCATATGGAAGTTTTCAAGATAATATGAATTTGTTGAGAGTATATAGGAGGGAAAGTCCCTCAATCAGATGGACCTATAACTAGAGTTTAGAACTTCAAAACCAGTGATGAATGATAAAGAAAAGTTTGGAGCACGGTTTGTTTTTCTTCATTCTACAGTTACTGAAATCGGGAATGATTTTTTTCAGAAAAAAAAGTTCCAGAAGGTAATGCTAAAATATTTATAAAGGCGTGTACAGGCACACAAGGAATGAATTTGACCGGGATAGGGAGTCTGCGCTGTGGGAATGGGGTGGTGTTAGGTGCATATTCTGTATTTGCTTAACTTTAATTGGAACGAATCTGTATAACATCTGCAACTGAATGCGACTAAGTGTGATAACATCAGATTACTTTGGAAGGTTTAGCAGCTTGATCTGAATTGCTTGTGTTAGCTCAGCATTAAAGGGAAGCTGGTTCGCTCAGTCCGCTGCATAACTGGTTTACTATAAAAAGTGATACCAACAGTGTGGGATTAATACCCGCAACGTCTCAATTTACCATAAGGATCCTGATATCCCTACTCAGCTTATCCATTAGATGATGGCAAGAATCAAAGGGAAAGTATACCATAGTGAGTTCGAACTAACCCTGTCGATATAACGCACCTTTTCTTTTTCATCTTTTGTCTTGGAAATTTTGCTGCAATCACAGAGAAGGGATTGAGTCCATTTGTTGCTCACTCATCTCACCTCAAAATATCCAGGGAAAAGACTCGAAAAATATTCCTGTTTGAATTCTTTAAGCTACATAGCTGTACTTTAAAAAACTTTATCATTTCGATTTGAGTTTGTCCAACAACATTCTAAATTCCAATCATATAAGTCTAATTCTGTTTCGATAGTTTGAATAACCTGTGTGAGTTTACAGCAATTGCAGTAAGATGAAACGAGTTAAACATCCTTTCCACAGTTTAACACAGTGATATGAGAAAGGTCATAGACCTCAAACGTCTCCCCTGTATCTCTGTTGAGAGATGGATATTCACCAAGGGAGCATTTCTTCCTTGGTCGTAAATAACTGAGGTATTTCCCATTGACAGAAATCTCCACAAAATCAGAAACTGGATTGTTAGACTAAATGCTGTTTTATTTAACGTTCTTTTGTAACTTCCAAATTTATATGCACATATAGACATGCATACATAATATATAAATTAGAGAGAGAGAGAGAGACAAACAGAGAGAGAGAGAGAGAAACAGTTATAGGCAGGCTGTTAAACCTCAGGTACAAGAGAAATGCCAATGGGTTACAAATGGGAGACGAAAAGGGAACTGTCAGACAGTGCAGGCATCCCTGTGGCCGTGTCCCTCGTTCACAAGTATACCGTTATAGATACTTTTGGGAGGGGGAATGACTTACCAGGGGAGAAACATGGGGTACAGGTCTCCAGCACAGTGTTTGTCCCTGTTGCTGAGAACTTTAGGGGGAGAGGAGTCGAGCATTAGTTTTCGGACTTCACAGTAAGAGGAACAACTTGCAGGTTATATAGGTACGTCACAGATTCACCATTATTGTGTTGCTTCACGCTACCAGGGATTCTGTTGTCTCGCCTCTTGTTTTGGGGATTCTTAAGCGGGAGGAGGAGCAAACCCAAGCGATGGTCCACATATGCACAAACAACTTACGTAAGAAAAGACATGTGGATGTAAGGCAGAAATTTAGGTAGCTGGGGTGACACCGTAAATGTAGATCAAAGAGTTGTTCTCTCTGATTTGTTACCCATAACACGCCGTGGAGAGGTGAAGAATAGGGAGAGAGCAATTGAACATGTGGCGACAGGTATGGTGCAGGGGGGAGGGATTCGGATACCTGGACAACTGTGTGTTATTCCGAAGTAGGTGGAACCTTTACAAAAGATGATGAGAGATAGGATGTGTGATCATCTTAGAAGCAAGAAGTTGATGCGGGATAGTCAGCACGATTTAGTGAAGAGTAGTTTATGCCTTAAAACCCTTATTGAGCTCTTTGAGAAGTTGAGCAAACAGGTGGATGTGGGTGAAGCAGTTGATGTGGTGGATATGTTTTCACTGAGACATTGACAAAGTTTCCCACGGTAGGTTATTGCATAACTTGCGGAGGCATGGGATTGATGGCAGTTTAGCGGTCTGGATTAGAAAATAGCTAGCTGAAAGTAAACAGATTGGGTAGTTGATGGGAAATGTTCGTCCTGGATTTCAGAAACTAATGGTGTACCGGAAGGATTTTTTTTTTGGTCCACTGCCGTTTGTCATTTTCATAAATAACCTGGATTAGGGCATGGAATGATGGGTTACTAAATTTGCAGATGACACTATGCTCGATGGAGTTTTTAACAGTGCCAAATACCGCTATAGGTTACAGAGGGACATAGATAATCTGCAGAGCTGAGCCCAGTGGTAGCAAATACTGATTAGTGTGGAAAAGTGTGAGATCATTCACTTTGGAAGTAGAAGCAAGAATGAAGAGTTCTGGGCTTAAAATAATATTCTTGGAAGTTTAGATGAGCAGACAGATATCGGTGATAATGTACATAAAACTCTGAAAGTTACCACACACGATGATAGATTTGTTTGGAAGGAGCACGGTGTGTTACATTTATGGGAGAGAGATTGAGTTTCAGAGCCATGAGGTCAAGTTGCACTTTAGAAATTCTCTGGTGTGGTCGCACTTGTGAAGTTACGTATAGTTCTGGTTGCTGTATTACAGGACGATGTGATAGCATTGGAAAGAGAGCAAAGGAGATTTATGAGGATTCTGCCATGTAAGGAGGGAAAGTCTTATGAGGAAAGACTGAGAGACATGAGGCTGCTATTGACAGAGTTAAGAACTTTGAGAAGTGATTTATTTGAGATATACAAGACAATCAGAGGTTTGCGTAAAGTGGACAATGAAAGACTTTTTCTTCAAATGGTGATGGTTGGCACAAGGGCACATGGCTCAAGATTGAGGCTGGTAGATGCTGAGGTAGATTCCTTTCTCAGAGAGTAGTCAAGGGGCAGAACGCCTTGCCTTCAACAGTCATACGTTCACCAACTTTCAGGGTTTTTACATGATAAGGAGATAATCATTTGGATGAAAATGATAAAATGTCGGTAAACTGAAAATTAGATTCATATCGCAGGAGGCTGCAACATCAAGGGCCAAATGCACTTTAATGCAGAGTAATATTCGGTGCTCAAACTGTTCTTCAGCCTGATGTTGCAGTTATCTCTGGTCACTATCAATGAAATGAGCACCTAGCGAGCGTGGATCATGCACCTTCAGCAGCACACGCACTTCTGACTTGTTATACAAGCATAAAACTGCGCTTCTGGAGCTGCCAGCAGAGGATGTCTGACCTGATCTTACCACTGAGCCCCTGAATCCAATTACTCATTATTTTGCCGTGGTTCTGAAATAAAACCCAGCTCATAGGAGGTTGTACTGATAATGGATCATGGATTATGGAGCATCAGGTTCACGAAAAGGGCATGGAAAAATGTGGCGAAAAATAGACGTTACTGAATACCATTTACAGTGGCATCCTGCGTTGATCACAGACAATTTTACGTCCCCGCTGTACTGGGATTTTCCTTGCATCATTTTTAATTCGTTCGAGAATTCGATTCACTGACATTTCAATAAGTTCCTTTGGAACGTTCATACAATACAATGACCCACATTGCACACAACTTCAGCAATCCTCACCATTACTACATCCAAGAGCACGTGGCATGATTTGTATAAATAGTAAATATAGAGTAATGCTATGCAGGGCAAATTGAATTTCAGTTTAATGAGCAAAGTCGCAAGAATCCAGAGTAAGATTCAAAATGTCAGAAATTCACGTTCATTACCTTGGCCAGTGCTCCAGCCCAGTAAAGGGGAAATCTGCCCTGACTCCCCAGAATCCACGCGATCACTTATTCCATTTGATCCACTTGGAAGCCGATGTGAAGGAGCTTTCAGCCTGACAGAGCACTTGCGAGCAATCTCCACTGTCTATATAAAGCTGCAAGAGGAGCTGTCTAATACAGCTGGGGGAGCAGCGAGGTAGAAATGAGATCTTCTGGGTGTAGATTCACATTTTTCTCATTATGTGATTGTTTAAAAACCTGGGCCAGATACAGCACAGACAGAAAGGAACACGAGGAGGCCATTCTTCCCACCGGTCCTGCCCCGCCCCGCCATTCAATATCATCATGGCTGACGCAGCACATTCATGTCTTTTTTTCAGCCTATCCATATCATCGTGTTGCCTACAGGCTAAGAGATATTTATCAAGCTCTATTTTAAATAGATATCGAAACTGTTCGTTTATCAGAATAAAAACAAGCTCCATGTAAAGACAGTTCGATTTCTGTAACAATATTGCAGGTTTTGCAGATGAGCAGCCGAATCTGGTCTGATTATGTTTCAAACTATGAGCTAAAACTCGAGCTTGATTGGATTTGAACCCATAACCTTTGAATAGCAACGCGCTATCCATTGCGCCCCAGAGCCACAACAGCGCTCCACTTTAAGCACAGATTTGTTTTTGACTCGGGTCTTCCGTCTCACGTATATATGTCTTCGTCACACTTTTCAATACCTGATCCTTATCCAAGTGTGCACTGACTCTTCAGGTTTTGGGCTTAACACTGCTGAAATGTTCTGTGAACACTTCGCTTTTCAACACCTTCAGAAAGTGAATTTCAGATAAACATAAATGTCTGGGTAAAAGCATTCTTCCTAAATCTCCTCTAAATTCCTTGTCTCTTGTTTTCCAACTGTGTCTCTGGTTATTATCCTTTCCCATAACATGCTTGTTTCTGTCATACATATTTATCCTCTTCATAAAAAGTGCATTTTAATCGTTTTCTCACGCAGCCTTCTCTGCACTGAAATAAATAGCCCCAGCCTGGCTTGTCTACCTTCATAATGGGAATGGACCAGCCTTTGTCATTCTTATCATCTTCTCTGAACACCTTCTCCTGCAATCAGACGCTTCCTGCAGTCTGGCGATTACAACGGAAAACAAGTTATCTGAAGAAAAGCCAAAATATCTAGACAAAATCATTAGTTCTTTGTACATCTATGTAGAGAAAAGCGATTTAATGTTTCGAATGCAATGATGCATTTCCGGAACTAATGGGACGTGCGGGTGGGTAAAGAATGTGGAAGAGGGTGGACAATTCTAAATTGATTGAAGTCGATGTTGGGTCCAGAATGCTGCATGGTCTGTCAGTAGAAAATGAGGTGGCGGTCTTACAGCTTGTGCTACGCCATGAAGGAGCACTGCAGCAGACCAGAGACTGAATTGGTGGCTTGGGAACACAGTGTAATTTAAAGTGACGGGAGACTGGAAGATCATGATAACTTTTGTTGGTTCCGGACAGAACGTACTTGATCTCAGCTTTGTCACCAACTCTGTTCTTCTCCAGCCATTGTTGGAGCAATCACATGCTAAGGAGGAAACACAGTTGTCTGGATTGAATGAAGTGCAGTTATATCACTGAACGATGTGTCTGGAATGAAACAAAGTGAGGAGAGATATCATAAACCAGCAGGTTGTATAGCTTAGAACATAGAACGTTACAGCCGAGGGCAGTCCCTTCGGCCCTCGATCTTGCACCGACCTGTGAAAATAATATGATGCCCATCTAACATTCACCGTTACATTATTATCCATATGTATGTCCAATGCACATTTAAATACCCTTATCTTCGGGGAGTCTACGACTGTTGCATGCAGGCTGATCCACACCCGTACTATTCTCTGAGTGAAGAAATTAACACTGTCATCTGTCCTAAATCTATCGCCATTCAATTTAAATCTATGCCCCCTCGTGTTGGCTTCATAGTCTGATGAATAAAGGCTCTCACTATCCACCCCATCAAATTCTCTGATAATCATATAAGTCTCAATTAGGTCACCTGTCATCTTTATTGTCTCCAACGAAAACAGTCTCAGTCTCCTCAGACTTTGCTTGTAAGACCTTCCTTCCACATGTCACCATCCTTGTAAACCTCCTTAGAACCCTTTACAGAGCTTCCACATGTTTCTGAAATTCAGTGAAGAGAACTGTGTGCAGTACTCAAGGCGGGGTCTTACCAGTGCTAAAGCCGGACCTTCTGTGATGTTAAAGAATGGTGCTGTATGGGCATTTGCAGAGATGCAAGGTGTACTGGACCAGGGGGTCGTGAGAGAAAATTTCCTGCATTGTGCTGGCAAGATGTGGAATTCAGTGTCATTGGATACAGGAGAAAATGAAATAGAATTTAAACCTTCCTCCGCTTCCTATTTCCAGTAAGCATTTTAATCCGGAACAACAAGGGCACATGGTCAAGCAATTCTTTTTTTCGGAGGGGTGCTAAAAATGAAAAAGAACCGACACAATCTCAGATGGTTAGAATTGATAGAATCGCTACAGTGCACAAAACGACCGTTCGGCCATTGAATCTACACTGCGCCGCCAAAGAGATTCACACTCCCCTACCCTTTCTTTCCAACGCTGCACTTATTAACCAACTACAAAAATAGAATTTACAAGCAATGCTCAACCGATCTGGAAGGAAAGGCTGTCGGAACTAAATTACTTTTTACAGAGAGGGAAGTGTATATGGGTGGTGGAAGGCTACAGGGAATGAGGTACTTTACGACAGGATGGAGGGGTGCTGTAAAACTGGAGAAGGTTATAGTGATGTGGACTGGAGATGCTGGACGAAGGTACACAGATTGCAAGTTGGCAAGGGCTCGTGGCTACAGACCGAGTGGGCTGTAGATTCTGGACAAGATGACTGTCATAAGAAATTTTGTAGCATTTTGTGGCAGTGGCCATAACTCAAAGTCATTCTGGAAAGACTGCAGAAGTGAAATGCCAAATTTGGAGAAGCCCC
>NC_057717.1:67105280-67167902 GCF_004010195.1 Chiloscyllium plagiosum | reverse complement strand
AAAACATTTAAATCCTGGAACCTGCAACAGCCAATCCTGTCCCTGTTCTAGCCATGTCTCCGTAATAGCCACAACATCGAAGTCCCAGGTACCAACCCACGCTGCAAGTTCAATTGATGTGCTGAATGACTGGAGGATCGCTAGTATGATTCCTTTGTTCAAGGATTGCAGCAGGGATAGGCCAGCTAATTATAGAGGAGATAGTTTGACAGCAGAGGGAAGAAAATTATTGGAAACAATTCTGATGATGAATCAACAATTGAAAATGCAAGGATCAGTTTGCGATATTCATCATGGATTTGGTCGAGGATTCAGTCGAGATTTTTGAAATGCTATCTCTATACACTGATGAGTGCACTGCAGATTCTATGGTTTATATAGAGTTCAGTAAGGATTTTGAAAATGTTCCAGAGAAAAAATTGGCCCAAAAGGTAACACACCTTGGGATCCAAGACAATTTGGCAAATTGTATTGGAAAGTGGTGGACAGACGTTTACAGTTTTCAAAGTCTTTCACCAACAAGTGTACCACAGGAATCTGTGCGGACGCCATTGCTGTTTATTATGCATACTTATGACAAGGATTGAAAGAAAAAGGTATCATTACAACGTTTGCAAATGACATGAAGTTTGAGGGTGTTGCCCACAGTGAGGCAGATGTTCTCAGGCTACAGTCTGATATCAATCAGGTGATAAACTGAGGCGAGTAATAGCAGATGGGCTTTATTTCGGATCAGGGTGAGGTAAAACCCTATGAGAAGAATGTTGATCGAAGGGCAGACATCATGAACGGTAGGTCCCATTGGAGGACTAACGAACACAGGGACATTAGTGGACAAGTCCATAGTTCCGTGGAGGTGTCAGAAAAGGTAAACAGGATGGGGAAAAATGTCTGAACGAGGGTCTGTTGTAGCCCCATATCCTGGTTGGAGGAATTGCTAGAGTTACTCGAGAGGTCTTAAAATGGTCTGGCAGGGTCTTGGATCTGAAAGAGTCGGTAGTCCCGATATAAATCACAGGCTGGTACAGAGGTTAAGGAGAACAATTTCAATAGACAAGGCAGGCAAGAACATAGCAAGCAATGATCAAAACTGAAGTTTTATTGTATTTATTTCAATGCAATTGGCATGACTTGTAAGGCAGATGAATTCAGGACATGGAAGTTAAGATGAAAGTGGGATTTTACAGGCATTACAGAAGAATTGATGACGGAGGTGCAAGACTGGTAACTCAATGTTCAAAGCTAGAGAAACTACAGGAAGTTTATAACAGGAGGGAAGGCAGGAGGAATTTTGATTTTGATTTTAGCAATTATCACAGCAGTACCGGAAGAAGATATTCTTGAGGGGTCATCCAGTGAAGCAGTGCAGATGGCAGTGAGAAATAAGAATGCTTAATCACTTTGATACAATTGTACTTCTGACCCCTGATATTCAATGGGAGATTGATGAACAATTATGTCGTAAGATCTTTTATATCAAAAATAATGTTATGGTTGTAATTGTAGGAATTGTATTTAACCTTCCAACTAGACTGGAATGGTCACTGTTAAGTATTTGAAGGGAGGAATTTGTTATGTGTGTTACACAATACTCACAATCAATATATAAGTGTCCCGTAGGGAAAAAGCGGCACAAGCTCATCTCCCCTTGGGAAGCAATGTAGGGAAAGGGACTGATGTATTAGTGGGTGAGCAGTTTGGCAAAATGACCGCAATAATATTAATTTGCAAATACCTCAAGAAACGACAGGCCTGATCCACAATTTTAAGTTATAGTAGGGGACAAAACAATCTTGATAGTATTATACACGAACTTTCAAAAGATGTTTAGAGGAGTCTATTCGCAGGCAAAGCGAAATCGGGCAAGTTGAAGTATCTTAAAAGTGAGATAACATGAGCGTTCCGAAACAGCATGTTCTTGTTAGTGTGTTACTCAGTGCAGACAGAATTCGGAAACAATCACTGGTGTTTTACGCTCTGCTCAAGGAAAATGGAGCATGGGGCTGTCGGGATGCACTTTGAATGGATATCAGAAATGCGGAAATGGGACATGAAATAACTTTGCAGAGAAGTTCAAGTCGAATCCAACGTTATTGGGCAAATACATTAAGGGCAAATGAGTAACCATGGTGAAAATAGGGGCCCTGAAAGATCAACAAGAACATCGATGTGGGGAATTACTACAGGTGGTGGCAAAGATCCTAAACACATTTTCACTCCAGTACCTAACGTTGAAAAAAGAGTGGGGACATCAGGGAACTAACGAGTAATATGTCAGCCAAAATTGGAATACTTTTTGCAATTCTAGTCTGGTTGCTACAGGAAGAATGTTGGGAAATCGAAAGAGCTCAGAAAAGATTCGCAAGATGTTGCCAGAGTTGTGGCTGAATAAGCTGGGGCGATTCCCCTGGAACATCGGAGGCTGAATGATGACATTATAGATGTTTATGTAAACATGAGGGGCATGGATAGGGGAAATAGTCAAGTTCCTTTACTTGGTGTTGATGAATCCAAAACTAGAGGGCATACATTCAAGTTTAGAGGGGAGAGTCTTTTTTAAAAAAGACCGAATGGGCAGCGTTTTCACACACGTTGTAATGTGTTTATGGAATGAGCTGAGAGAGGAAGGTGTGGCGACTGAAACTAAAAAAAGCATCTCGATGGGAATATGAATCGTAAGGGTTTAGTGGTCTTTGGTTCATGGGCCAAATGCTCGTACATGGGAGGAAATCTATGTAGATATTCTGGTCAGCATGGACGAATTGAGCCGAAAGGTTTGGTTCCATTCTGTACATCTCTGTGACTTGAAAAGTGTTCACGTTATTGAAGAGGTGGTGCTGGAAATTCAAAGATATATATATCTCGAAAAACAGGTTAAGTATATCGAAGGAAATTTTCAGAAGCTGGGGAAGAAATTGTGGAGCCCCTAGAAGAGATATTTATACCAATCGCAGCTATGGCTGACGTGTTGGAAGACTGGATGCTGGCATAGTTGATAGTGAAGGACGTTTTCTAAGATGACAAAGGGATCTTGATGATCTGGGTAACTTGGCTGAAAAACTATTCATGGAGATCAATGTGAATAAATAAGTGATTCATTTGGTACAACAAACAAGGGGACTGTTTATGTAATTAATTTTAGGATCTTGGTTCGTGTTGTAGAGCAGAGGACCCAGGAGTTCAGGTACATAACTCTTGAAGTGAACGTCACGGAATGGATGAGAAGGGGCTTGGCATACTTGACAACACTACTTAGTTCATTGAGTACAGGAGTTGTGAAGTCAAGTTGAGATTGTTTAGGACATTTTGAGGATACTTCTGCAATACTGTGTCCAGTTCTGGGCGCACATTTATGGGAATGACATTATGAAGCTGCAGGAAGTGTAGAAGAGATTTACCAGGATATTGCTGGATTTGGAAAGTTTGGGTTATGAACAAAGGTTGGATAGGCTTGGACGTTTATTTCCCCTGGAGCCTAGAGGTTGAGAGGTAACCTTATAGAAGTTTATGAAATAATAAGGAGTATAGATAAGGTTAGTGATAATTTTCTATCCACATGAAAAGGGACGTTGAAAAAGAGGGGCAACCTTTTTTTAGATTGCAGGAGAGAGATGTTCAAAAAAAGGACATGGGGCAAAGTTGTTACACAGGGCATGGTTTTTGTCTGGAGTGAACATCCTCAGAAAGGGGTGGATGCAAGAATAATCAGTTTTTTTCCAGACATTTGGATCAGTACATAAACAGGAAAGGTTCGGAGGGTTAAGGACCAGGAGCAAGCAGCTGGAACGAGTATGGTTTTAGATGATGATTGGTATCCACAGAAGGGTCTGTTTCCTTGCGGTATGGCTCTAGGACTATGAATGGAGTGTCGTCGCATTTACTAAGAAAGGCTGCAATGGAAAGCCACAGAACCAAAAATAAATTAAACAGATGTGGGGAACGTATGGAAACGATTCTGCTGAACAGCAGTTAGATGCATCTGGAAAGGCAAGGATTGATTAAAAATACTCAGCATGGCGTACAAATTCATGTCTCAAAAACGTGATTGCGTTTATTGAAGAGTGAACATACCTTGTCCATATTGACTTCAGTTGTGTCTTTGACAAGGTTTCGCATGATAAATTCGTTGGTAAGGTGAGATAATATTGGATAAGGCAGAGATAGCCACCTGGATACAAAATTGGCTTGACAGTAGGAGACAGAGGGTAGTGGGAGAGAGTTGTGCTTCAGATTCTCCACCTGTTACCAGGGGTGTACCATGAGGATCGGTGTTGCGTATATTTATGTGAATCATTTACAGAAATAATTTGGTTGAGAATATATGAGTCATTGACAGTGAGTTTGTGGATAACACAGTTAATGCTTCGTGGGCAGTAAATATGGTTAATAAAGAGGATCTTGATCAACTGAGCAGATGGGCCAATAAATGAAAGATGGATTTTAATTCAGGTGTTGGATTTTTCATAGACAAAGCATGGAGGAATAACATAGTTAATTGCAGGACCGGGGACAGTGTTGTCAAGTAAAGAGAGAGAGACCAAGGGGTGCAGTTGCTTTGTTCCTTGGAAGTGGACAGAGTGGCGAAAGCAGCATTGACACATTTGCCCTCATGGGTCAGAGCATTGAGGACATGAGTTGGTGATATTTGTAACATTGTGATCAATATTTCCCTTGTGCAAAGGAAGCCATTGGGTGAGGTTACAAAGATTTATAAAACCATGCATGGCATAAGTAATGGGATTAATCAAGGTTATGTGAGCCCCAAACTAGAAGGTATGAACTGGAGATGAGACAGCAAAGATTTAAAGAGGGACCTGAAGGGCAACATTTTCCACAGTGGATGGCGCAGATAATGGAAAATATTTCTCAAAGGAAGTGGTAGAAACAAGTACAATTATCGCATGTAAAAGACATTTGGGCATTCATATGGCGAGGAGAAGGTTTGAAGGGATATTTACGAAATGCAGGCAAATGTGACTCATTCCATTTAGGAAACTTGGGGAGCATGGACGAGTTGGGTGAGAGGTTAATTTTTGTGCTGCACGGCTCTATGTTTCCATATATTGGAGGAGGTGTCTACCGATATAAGGCAGATTGTGGAGTCTGAAGCAGGTTATAGAAATACGGATGTTCGTCTAGCGTTGAGTACGGTTTCGAGTATGTGGAAGGATTGTGGAGAGGGGAGGAGATTACAGAGACAGGAATTGTGACAGGAATTAGAATTATTGAAGACACTATTCACACAAGATGTGTCGCAGGTACGGCTTTGGAGAGGGAAAACAAACAGGAAATTCCCAGGCATCATTACCGCCCTCCCGAGGTAGGCCTGCTTTCACCTCTGTTGTACTCATGCTCACGACGACAGCACAGGTCTGGATTGATAAATGTGAACTTCCCATGCTGTGTTAGTACAATAAACTTCAAGTAAGTGTGGTGATAGATCCAAGTGTGTGATAGATCTGTACAGTGCTCCCCCTCCAGCACTGTATCTATGACATGTCTTGGTTGCGAGGTTTGGAGCGCTTTCACTGATTCCTGGTCTGTGCACTGTGTGTGATCTTACCGCAATGCAGGACAACTTGTGGTCTCCAGATCTCCTTTCCCTTTGTCTCTCTGGCTGATCAACCATATTCAATGAGGTGATGGACGAGACACCCAGCATCTGGGAAGTCTGTTGAGTCAACAAGTTCCTGAGTAATTGTGGAAGACAGAGAAAGAGACAGATGCTGAAATGTGGCTGATGGTTACACATGCAGAGTGGTACTAACGACCATACTGATCTGGAAATTCACAATCTCCATTCCTGACCAGTGCTGCCTCATCTCTCTGGAGCTGAAAATTCTATCAGCTCTGGATCTGAAGCAGCTGCACAATGTGCATTTAGAGGCAGTACTTTGTCTCACAGCGAGGGAGACCACATACATAGATACTGAATGATATCACCAGAGTTCAGGATGATATCAGAAACAAACAATTGTGTGGGAATAAGGGGCTTTGAATTATTATGCACTGGTATAACAGCTCAGTGATGGGAAACCAGTGAACAGGTGAATTGATGGCCTCGTCGATTATCAGTAGACTATTTATCCAGAAGCTCAGTCCATCGTCGAATCCCACCATTGCAATTTACCGAATTTGAATTAAATTCTTCGAAATATGTAATTAACAATGTACTAATGAGAATTTAAAAATTGTTCATGTTCGGAAACTCCATCTGAAATATTTATGTCTTTAGGGAAGGAAATCTGTCACCCACACCAGGTGTGGTCACGAAGAGTGGCTCCATATACACAGCAACGTGGTTGACTCTCAATTGCCGTTTGAAATAGCCTGGCAAGCCATTCAGATCAAAGGAAGCCACGGCTTGGCAAGAACATGCTGGCGAGTCAAAGACACACACATCCCGTGAATGAATAAAAAAATCCGATTGCCGTGGGCCCTAATCGAACCAAACAGAGACCAGTGTCCTGGCCAATCATGTCAGTAGGTTTATGATGGAGAGATGCAGGAAAATTAGATTTCCAAATGCAAAGAGAAAAGACGAAGCATCGGAGCAGCATGTGACTTGGCTGAAGGCAAGAAGAAGGAAACAGCAGGAGACAGATTTGATCTGAAACTGTACATCAGTGAATAGGTTTGTGACAGGAAATTTTGGGAAAAGGTCAATTACAATATTCTTTTCTTGAAATAGACAAAGTCTCTGCAATAAGATCGTGTGACTTATGACAAAGGATGAACAAAGGTAGAGCATAAACTTTCAACATTACACAACCTTACGGAGAGCTCAGGCACAAAGGGAAAGAAGAATGGGTAGCCATGACAGTAATGGATAACAGAGGCACCACAGAGAAAGCATTTGACCTCAGATTCCGCAGGTGAACCAATCTGAATGCAACTTCGGTGTACTACGTGGCAAAAACACAATTAGGCGAATAGTTTTACACTGCTGAAGGGATCACCACGGCATTAAGCAAAAAAATGTATGGAAATCTAACAGACACATTTTGATAATATTTGAGACTTCAATCATTGTACGATCTGGGATAATCACGATGGCAAAAGTGATATTGGAAGAGGAGCTCGAAGAATGTTTTTGTCAGTGTTCATTTCAATAACACATTGTAAAAGTGGCTGTGGATGTAAATATCTCAAATCAACAGATGTGTGATGACCCTGAGTGAATGAGTGATGTGAATTGAGAGATCTTCAGAGAAATTGTGATAAAATAAAATTCAAATTATGAAGTTTTGACGTGAACCACAGAATGTACAAACTATAACTTGAAATTAAAATAGCCAATTACATTATCTTAAGAAAGAATAGTGTAAATGGAATGAAATGTGTGGCTGTAAGTGAACATTTACGGGAACAGGGTAAAACATTCAACAAAAGGACAATCGATTTAACCAGTCAAACCCTCTGCAAGAAATTCTCACCCGTCCCTCACATAGGACAAAATAGATCATATTTGATTATGAGGCTTGGAAGATCACCAAAAAACATACTAACAATTCTGAAGCAATGGAATGTTTTAGAATTAAGTGTTAAAGGTGATACAAATGGTCTCCGAGCAGGAGGCGAGCTTTGGGACTCGGAATCATTGTCAGGGTTTAATTACACGATCGGATAAGGTAGTTCAATGTTCTGGAAGTGGTGAAAGTGTTCGAGAGGATGGCCAGGGCCTGGACGGGGTTACACGGCAGCATTCAAAGCCAATTGCTCCAGTTGTAATCTCAGATTCCGCCACATTGCTGTTCGTCTGGAATTACATGATAGCCAGATCAGGTGAGAATGTGAGATGCCCTTCCCTGCAGGTCGTAATTGAACCAGCTGATTTCTTCCTACTGAACAATAAAGATTTTTGGTGGACCCACTAACGTCTTGTACAGTCAAAAAATGACATCACAACACGTATTCTCAATCCCCTGAAAAATTGAGTCGAGTGTCCGATTCAACAACATCTCTATCTGTAACACCACTTTCAAAGGAATATGTACCTACATCCTAAGGTGCCTGTTTGACAACACTACCCAGGGCCAGAACATTAGCTGTTCCAGCCCAGGTTATTCTTCCAAAACCCAACACCTCACACTTATTTAAACTAGATCTACTTTTTTATGAGGTCACAATACCAGAAGTAATCTTAATCCTGTAATATCATAGATTACGTTCTTCACAGTCCATTGTATGAGCAATTTCAGTTTCAACCTCAACATTACTTGCATGAAACCAACATCCACACCCAAATTACAACATTGGACCCACTACACCGCTGGTCATCTGCACCGAATGAGACAAACTCTGACATCGACCATCAAGCCAGTTTCATATACAGTTGACTGGCTCCTCCTGAATCCCATTGCGTTTGACATTGATCTGAACTTATTCCTCAGTCAACCATTGGCAATCTTGTCAAAGACCTTGCTGAAATCCATGTTGACAAAGTTGACCGCTCTGCCTTCATCTATCTCTTGGCCACTTCCTCGAACAGTTAATCAGGTGTGTGAGACACGATTTATAACTCACAAGTCCATGCTGACTATTTCTAATCAGTCTTGCCTTTCTCAATATAGGTGATTTCTCGCAGGATATCCTCCAACAAATTATCCACCACCAGTCTTACTGGTGTGTAGTTTCCTGACTTTTCCCGGAAGCCCTAAAGTGATGGAACAACATTAGCAGCCCTCCAGTCTTCCAGTACCCCACGTGTCTGTTGGTAATACAAACATCTCTGTTAGGGACCTTGCTGTCTCCTCCCAAACAATACATAATAGTCTGGGATACACCTGACGATTGATCTACATTTATTCCTTTACAGATTCCAGCACCTTCTCTTATCTCTTGTCGGTTCTTTTCAGGGCATTGCTATTTATTTCCCCAAGTCCCCAAGCTTCCATGTCTTTCTCTACAGTTAATACTATCAGGAGATTTTAGTTAATTATATCATCTCCTCTTGTTTCACATAAAGACGACATAATTGAACGTTGGTGGTGAGCGGAATCTATACTCTCCCGAGTTACTTTTTATCTCGTAAGAAAACTTTTTCAAAGGATTCTGAAACTACAATTAAACCATATTACTCGACCATCACTCCTCTCACTTCCCATGATCTAGTCTGAATTCATATTCATACAATCAAATAAAACCCCACAGCTTCACAAACAAATTCTCTGTTATAAAGGTCATTTGTGAATACTTAGGAGTGAAGCATTAATTCACTTATTTCCACTTAGATGTGTGGCTGTTAAAATATTCGAAATCCATTGAGTATGTTCCCTCCAATCCCACATGTGCCGTTTTCGGTCATCTACCTCTTCAGTGGGACCTTACTGAAAGGTGTGCGAAAATCCCAATGAACCATACCTCCCTTTTATCTACTCTGCTGTTTACAGCCAGATAGAAAACAAAATCCACCGCTGTTTGTGAAATGAAATCGATCTTTCATAACAACATGATTTGCACTTTCAGAGACAGACACAGACGGACAGAGAGTGGGTATAAAGGAGTCAGCTGGTGACAAGTGGAGCTGCTGAGTCTGTGTTGGGGTAACATAGTGCACGCTATCCATTAACAGTCTGAACAAAGGTCGTGAGGAAGTACGGGAACGAAGTTTCCAAGAAGGATCTTCGGGGTGAAACGATTTTTACATCAGCATAATTTGAATTCTCTGCTCCTGTACACGATGATGTTCTTACTCGATGAAGTAAGAAACGTACTCAGTACTGAAGGACCTGAAAGGATTGGATGGAGAGAAGACATTTCCACTAGTAAGAGAGACTCGGGCCCAAGGAAACCGTTTCAGATGGAAGGAACGACCCTTTAGAATGGCGATATGGAGGGATTTATTCAGAGGATTGTGGATGTTAAGTAATTTAATTGCATTTAACTCACAGATGAATAGGTTATTGATGAGTAAGGGGATGAAGGGTTACAGGGAGTAGGTGCGACAATGGCGTTGAGAAATAATTTGGCCACAATCGAATGGAGATTAATCACAGATAGGGGTGATCTTTGGAGGAGTTATAAAGATGGGGGTCGTTGCAGAGACTGGGAATACACCTATACGGATGGTGGTTGGAGCTGCAGGGTTTGCACATTTTGGGAGGGTTGTACGGGCTGGGCATTACACAGATAAGGATTGTAATTGGAGCTCCAGGAGTTTACTGAAGCTTGGAGGGGTAAAGGGAATGGATCAGTTCACCTGAGCCAGGGACAATTGTAGAGTTTGGAGGAACCAGAGGTCCTGATGGTTGAAGGACTGCAGGGGTGCAGAGAGTTAGTGAGAGTTGTAAAGGCAGGTGTGCATGGGTTACACAGAGACGTGGAGTTCTTGTCTGGATAAGGATACAGACATCAAGCGGTTTGATGATGCTGGAAGATACTGCAAAGACAGTGAGCTGTCGTTATTGAGGAGGTTACAAAGACACGATGCATTCAAGAGTCGGAGGCTGCTAAAGGTATTAAAAATGCTGAAATGGATCATTATCTGCACATTGATGAGGAAGATTGGAAGCTCTGGAGATGGGAAACGAGAGTTACAATGACGGAAGAATATCACAGAGATGGTGAGTAATATATGACATGGTAGAGTTATAATATGAAACAAGTTGTATTTAAAGGAGTTATGGACGATTCAGGAGGTGATGAAGGGGTTGTATTTAGTAAAAAAAAGGACAGTGAGACTTCTCACATTAGGATAACGGTAGCTAACACAGACACGGAGTATTTTATGACGTTGTACAATTTACAGAGATTAATACAGTTGTATAGAATTGATTAACTAACAGTGATATGGAAAGTTGTCGCAAATGATGTCATTTGATGATCTCCGATGCTTAGATTCTGGGGATTATATAGTTGGGAAGGCTGGAGAGTCAGAAAGAACTTACATACACAAGACCAGCAAGAGCATCTGGAGATAGTTACACTGAGAGTATGCATTGCACAACTTGGAGGAAGTTCCTGTGTTACGGAGGATTGTAGAGGAGCGTGACATTTCCATAGATAGAGTGTTAAGAGTTGGAGATGATTATAAAGATGATGAAGAAAATGAAGAGACTGGAGGAACTTTTATTGAGAGGAAGCGTGATAAAAAAGGATGTAACACAGATAGTGGGTTTTATAGGAAATGGGTAGGGAGTGTCACAGCACTGGAATGGGATCGACTGATCCGGCGTTTTGCATAGACCTGAGAGGATTGCACAGATCTGGATGATTGTACGGTCTCCATATTTTAGGAACATTTAGGGACTGGAGGAGGTTATACAGATAAGGAGTGATGTTGGAGCTGTAAGAGTTTCCAGACCTGCGGAGTTTTGAAGCTATTTACAGTTAGAGGGACATTTTAGAGACAGTGATAGTGAACATAGAGGATATAACTGCAGAGCTACACAAAGAGTCGGTGTTTGAGATGCTGGGATGCCTGTAGGAATTTAGGAGCAAACAGAGATATGGAGTGCTGTTGTGGCTGAAAATGTATACTAAATAGTATGAGACATGAAGGGCCTTTGGTCGGTTAGAGAGAGGGTGGCCTGCATTGTCTGACAGAATCTGTAGACACTGGAAGAGGTCTGACTCATGGGGTGTGACATAGCTGCTGGAGCAGTACAGCGAGAGAGGTTTGTCGTGGCTGGAGGAGTTTACAGATTTGAGGAGGACTACAGAGGCTGGTGTAGTTTGCAGAGCCAGGGTTGATGAAATAAAGAAAATCATATAGACGGGGAGCTCTGTAGTAGCAGGAAAAGGTAACAGGGACAGAGACTGTTTCAATGTTGGAATAGCGTCAGTGAGTGTGCTAATTTCATAGAGGCAGGAGTGGCTCTTGGGATGAGAGGAGAACACACAAGTCGGGACGCTATCAGACAAGATGTTACAGAGCTAGAGCGGGTTCCACCAGCTAAAGGAAGTTGCAAAGATAGGGAGGGTTATGGGGCTGGGGTAAGAATCAAATTGGGAGGGTGTAGGGACTCGAGGAGCTTTGACAGATAGAAAGCATTGTGTGGTTTGAGAAAGTTTCGGTTATAGGAGGTTGTGCCGCTTACACAGTTAGCGGGGTAGTCGGGATTTAATGAGGTACGGAGACAGTGAGTATTGCACAGAAACATATGAAAGGGGACAGGTAGAGGCCATTTGCCTCCACACGTCTGCCCCACTATTTAATATGATCACGGAGGACCATCAACTCTGTGCACTGTTCCTAATTTCGACCAATACAGTGACTGACAGAACTGGGGTTAGTTACAGAGGTCGACAGGGAAAGAGTAATTGGGAGAGGTTAGAGAAATACGAAGATATGGAGAGACGGGAGGAGGTTACAGAGATAGGGATTGTTGCAGTGATTAGTGGAGGCTACTGAGATAGGTAAGGTTGGAGAGACTGGTGGAGGTTTACAAAAATAGGGAGCGTTGGGTGATTGGGAAAGTTACATTAATAGGGAGGGTTAGAGTGACTGTGAGAGGTGATAAACATAGGAATGATTGGTGCGAATGGAGGAGTCCACACAGATAGAGAGATTTGGAATGACTCGTGCAGGTTAAAGCATGAGGGAGGCCTGTGGAGTGTGATCGAGGATAAAGAGATTGCGAGCATCATTCAGCCTGTGTAAGATTATAGAGATATGGAGAGAGCAGGAGGTGACTGAAAAGGGAGGGATGTCGAGTTTGTAGAACGTCACTTTGACAAAGAATATTGCAGGAGGTGGATAAGGTTGCAGAAATAAATATCATTTTTTCTGTCGGTAGGAAGAGCCAAATATTTCTAATGGCGCAAGTGGATTGGATGCACAGGTAAGGGAGTAGGAAGAGGAAGACTTAAATGAAAGTTGGATTAGTTTGTAGAGATATAAAAAGTGAATTGTAAAAGTGTAGATTCTAAAGATGAAGGGATGCGAAAGGGAGGGTGGGAGGGACAAAATGTTTTATGGAGATCAGGAGGAGCTGGAAGAGGTTACTGACGTTTCAGACGTTTCTGGTGATGAGGACAATTTTTGCACTTGGATGAAGTAAGGAATACAGAGCAGTGTAGACACTGGGTGATTATTCAGACTGAAGGAGGTTGCAGAAAGTGACAGCTGTAGGGACTGGAGTTGAATGCAACGATAAAGAGAATGTTACATGTACATGGATGGTTTTGATTGTTTCAGAAGTTCACAGCGATAGGCAGGCTAATAGTGATGGAGGAGGTAGATTTAATTAGCATTTTTGTGACAGGAGAAGGTCAACGATAGAGGAGATTGCAGAGACTGGATGACGTTTCAGACACGGGAAGGGTTACAATTTCTTCAGAACATGATACAAAGGGAGGGCTGCAGGGACTGGAGTAGCTTACACAGGCAAGAAACTTATCGGGACTTACAGGTAGCGAGGTCTGTCGGAATAAGGGATGGTTACAAAGGTTGTGTGTTGCTGTAGAATGGGAGGTTTGTTAGAGAGTCAGGTGAAGGCTATAGTGATATCATGTGCCGTAGAGGGGAAAGTCTGTGTGGAGTTTGCACATCGAAGCCGTGTCTGCGTTGGTTTCCTCCAGATGGTCTCGTTCCCTCCCACACTCCAAAGATGTGCAGTTTAGGTGAATTGCATATCGTGTTAGGTGCATTAGTCAGAGTGAAACGGGTCTGGGTGGGCTACTCTTCGGAAGGTCAGTGTGGACTGTTTGGGCTGAAGGGTCTGTTTCCACACTGTCGGGAATCTAATCTAATTTCTCTCTGTTCTATGCACCATGAGTGATCTTACCTCACTGCAGCATTTATTGAAGACTCCAAATCTCTCAAACCTTAACCGTTTGTCTGACAAAACATATTGAATGAGATGATGGACGATACAACCCAGCAGTTAGGAAGTCTATTGAGTCATGAACTTCCTGAGCACCAACAGAATACAGAGAAATAGAATCGGAAATTATATGGATGCAGAGAAGGTGACACTTGGAGACAGGTTCGATGTCCCACATAGATCTGTTAAGTCCCAGCCTCCATCCCTGGTCTGTGCTGACTCGTCTCTTTGGATGGAGAATTCTGCTGGCTCAGAATCTGGAGTAGCTGGAAAAGGTGCAATTAAATACAGCAATTAGAAGCTCGTAGTGATGGACACCACATGAGTGATATCACCAGAGTTCACGAAGGTATTTGGATCAAATATTTGTCAGGAAGAAGGGTTATGATTCATAGTGCACTGGTATCACTACTTAATGATACGTGATCCATGAGTCGTCAGGCGATGGCCGCGATCTATACTCACCTACTGATCATCTCGAATTTAATGCTGGTGTCTGGTACAATCACCTGGCTGTTTCATACCCTTTTAGGACAGAAATCTTTTACAGGCAGCTGGTCTGACCTACAAGTGACACCCCACCCACAGCAATGGTTGGACTATAAAGTACGCTCTGAAATGGTTTTGGAAGCCACTTAGTTGAAGGGCAGCTAGGGGTGGGCAAGAAATGCTGGTCAGAGAGAGAGAGACATCCACATGCTACGACAGAAGTTGGGTCCCATTGCAATTGTGCTGGGAGTCGTGTCCTGTTTCGTCATGTCGGTAGGTTTATGGACAGGGCTTTAAACTGACAGAGAGAATGCATGGACAGGTTTCAGGTGAAAGGAGCTTTCAAAATCCACAAAGAAATGTTGAAGCATCGGAATAGCATAGGGATGTGCTTGAAGTTGAGCAGAAAGGAACAGAAATGGACAAATTTTAAATATAACTGTACATCAGTTAATAGGGTTGTGACAGGAAATGGTGAGGAATATCAATTGCAATGTTCGTTTTTGGAATGGGAAAAATATCTGCAATAAGATAGATGGACTTGTTCCACGGCGATAAATGATATTTAATGCTTTGCTGGCCATACGTGAAGTGCTAAATGCCTGGACGATAGCTAATGAGGTGCCTTTGTTCAAGAATGGCAGCAATGATGTGCCAGTTAATTACAGAGTAGATACTCTGACATCAGTGGAAGGGAAATTATTAGAAAATATTCCGAGGGACACAATGACTCAACATTCAGGGAGGCAAAAATCATTTAGAGATATTCGTCACACATTTTATGGAGGAAGATCGTGATTAACGTATCCAGTTGAGTTTTTTGAAATAGTGACTATAGATAATGATGTGGTCCACATTAGTTTCAGCAATGACGTTGACAAGGTTCCATGGAAATCTCTTCCAAAAGGGAAGAGGCCTTGGGATCCAATGCAAATCGGCAAACTGGATCCAAGATTGATCGAATGAAGCTTTTGTGTTTGAAATTCTTTCACCCGCGGCTGTACCAGGGGGACCTTTGCGGGGACCATTCCTGCTCATTATGTGCATTAGTCACTTGGATGTGAAAGCAGAAGGTATCGTTAGTAAGTTCACATATGACATGAAAGCTGAGAGTGTTGTACGCAGTGAGTCTGATGGTCACAGGCTACAGTCAAATATTGAGCTGATGATAAAAGGCGTAAAGTAATGGCGGGTGGAGTTTATTTCTGATCAGAGTAAGGAAATGCCCTGCGGGAGGTATGATAAGTTCAGGTCAGACTAAATGAATGGTGGATACTTGTGGAATACTGAGGAAAAAAGGGGCCATAGTGGACAAGAACTTAGATCCCTGATTGAGCCAGCACACGTAGACAGGATGGGGAAGACTCTGGACTGGGATCAGGAGCGGGTCCCATTTCCTGGTGGAGGTAAATGCGATAGCTGCGATAGGGAATTTAAAATTTTATGGCAGGCCTGTGGTACATTAAACTGTCGGGAGACCAGAAAGAACTTTGAGGCTGATACAGACGTTGCAGAAAGCAACTTCAACAGTTAAGGTAGGCAGCAACACAGCAGGCAATGCAGGAAAACTGATGAATTACACTGAATTAATTTCAATGCAAAGGTCCTGACAGGTTAGATAGATAAACTCAGGGCATGGGTGAGACCAAGGGACTGGGATATTATAGGTTTTACAGAAACCTAGCTATGAGAGGGACAGGCTTGGCAGTCAATTGTCCCAAGGTAAAGGTACTATTGTAAGGCGTGAACGGAAGGCAAGATAGGACGATCGTTGCTGGCTTTTGTTTGAGTTGAAAAATGTGTTTTTGGAAGAGAGCAGCAAGTCAGGCAGCATCCGAGGAGCAGGAGAATCGACGTTTCGAGCAGACGTCCTTCTTCATTAATGAGGAGGGTGTGCGAATCAGGCTAAGATAAAAGGTAGGGAGGAGGGACTTGGGGGAGGGGCGTAGGGAATGCGATAGATGGAAGGAGGTTAAGGTGAGGGTGATAGTCCGGAGAAGGGGTGGGGCGGAGAGGTCGGGAAGAAGATTGCAGGTCAAGAAGACGGTGCTGAGTCCAAGGGTTGGGACTGAGATAAGGTGAGGGAGGGGAAATGCGGAAGCTGGAGAAATCTGCATTCATCCCTTGTGGTTGGAAGGTTCCTAGGCGGAAGATGAGGCGTTTTTCCTCCAAGCGTCGTGTTGCCATGGTCTAGCGATGGAGGAGGCCAAGGACATGCATGTCCTTGGCGGACTGAGAGGGGGAGTTAAAGTGTTCAGCCACGGGGCGGTTGGGTTGGTTGGTGCGGATATCCCAGAGGTGTTCTCTGAAAGGTTCCATAAGCAGGCGGCCTGTCTCTACAAAGTAGAGGAGGCCACATCGGGTGCAGCGGATGCAGTCAATGATGTGTGGGGGGGAAGGTGCAGGTGAATTTGTGACAAATATGGAAGGATCCCTTCGGGCCTTGCAGGTAAGTCAGTGGGCGGTGTGGGCGCAAGTTTTGCATTTCTTGCGGTTGCAGGGGAAGGTGCCGGGGTGGAGTTTGTGTTGGTTGTGGGTGTGGACCTGACGAGGGAGTCACGGAGGGAGTGGTCTTTGCAGAACGCTGATAGGGGAGAAGTAGGAAATACATCCTTGGTGGTGGGGTTTGTTTGTAGGTGGCGAAAATGATGAAGGATGATACGAAGCATCTGGAGATTGGTGGGGTGGTAGGTGAGGACCAGTTGGTTCTGTCCTGGCGGCGATTGGAGGGACGGTGTTCAAGGGCAGAGGAGCGGGAGGTGGAGGAGGTGCAGTGGAGAGTATCATCGACCACGTCTGAGGGGAAATTTCGGTCTTTGAAGAAGGAGGCTATCTGGCTTGTTCAGTATTGGAATTGGACCTCATGGGAGCAGATGCGGTGGAGGCGAAGGAATTGGGAGTATGGGATGGCGTTTTTATAGGGGCCAGGGTGGGAGGAGGTGTAATATAGGTTGCTGTGGGAGTTGGCTGGTTTATAGTAAATGTCCGTGTTGAGTCGGTCGCCCGAGATAGAAACGGAGAGGTCTAGGAAGGGGAGCGAGGTGTCTGAGACCGTCCAGGTAAATTTGAGGTCGGGGTGGAAGGTGTTATTTAGGTGGATTAGCTGTTCAACCTCCTCGTGGGAACACGCGGTAGCGCCGATACAGTCGACAATGTAGTGGAGGAAAGGGTGGGGTGTGGTGCCAGTGTGGCTGCAGAAGATGGACTGTTCCACATATCCGACGAAGAGACAGGCATAGCTGGGGCCCATGTCGGTGTTCAGGGCTACTCGTTTGGTTTGGAGGACGTGGGAGGATTGGAAAGAGAAGTTATTCAGAGTGAGGACCAGTTCAGTCAGTCGAAGGAGTGTGTCAGTGGAAGGGTACTGGTTGGTTCGGCGGGAAAGGAAGAAGCGGATGGCTTTGAGTCATTCGTGATGGGGAATGGAGGTATATAGGGACCGGATGTCGATGGTGAAGTTAAGGCGTTGGGGGCCGAGGAAGAGAAAATCATGGAGGAGGTGGAGGGTGTGGGTGGTGTCCCAAACGTAGGTGGGGAGTTCTTGGACTAAGGGGGCAGGACCGTGTCGAGGTATGCAGAGATGAGCTCGGTGGGGCAAGAGCAGGCTGAGACAATGGGTCGGCCGGGGCAGTGAGGTGGGTGGATTTTGGGCAGGAGTTAGAAACGGGCGGTGCGGGGTTGTGGGACTATGAGATTGGAGGCCGTGGATGGGAGATCCCCTGATGTGATGAGGTTATGGATGGTCTGGGAGATTATGGTTTGGTGGTGGGAGGTGGGGTCATGGTCAAAGGGGCAGTAGGAGGAGGTGTCCACGAGCTGGCGTTTAGCCTTAGTGGTGTAAAGGTCGGTGCGCCAAACTATCACTGCGCCTCCCTTGTCTGCGCACCATGGCTGAACACTTTTACTCCCCCTGCACCCTTGGCCTCCTCCATCGCTAGACCATGGCAAAATGACGCCTGTAGGACGAGCGCCTCCTCTTCTGCCTAGGAACCCTCCAACCACAAGAGATGAATGCCAGTTTCTCCAGCTTCCTCATTTCCCCTCCCCCCACCTTATCTGCCCCGCCTCAATCCTTGTTGGTACATCTTCAAACAACTCAGTCAATTTCATGAGAAATGATTTTCCAAGCCGAACCCACCCGGATTCCCTCCGACACGTTGCTCAACACCATCGTCGGGGTCACAGGTCTATAGTTCTCTGGGTTTTCCTTATCAACTTTCTTAAACAGTGGTTTCACGTTCGCCAACCTGCAGCCTTCCGGCATCTCCCCTGTGACTACCAATGATACACATATCTCAGCAAGGTCCAACAACCACTTCCTGATGCTTCGCACAGAGTTCTACAGAACAACCGATCAGGTCCAGGGGTCTTGTCCACCTTCATGCGTTGTAAGACATTCAGCACTTCCCCTTCTATAAGGTGAACATTTTTGAAGATGTCACTAGCTATTGCTGTCCAATCTACATCTTCGATGTCTTTCTCCGCACGAAATACTGATGTAAAATACTCTTTAGTATCTCCCCAATCTTCTGTTGCTCCACACAAAAGAAGCATTGATGATCTTTGACGGGCCATATTATCTCCTTAGTTACCCATTTGTACTTACTGTATTTGTAAAAGAACACTTTCGGATCCTCCTTCACCCTATTTGACAAAGCTATCTCATGTGCCCATTTTGCCCTCCTGATTTATATATTACGTATACTCCTACTGCCTTTATTCTCTTCTAAGTATTCGCTCGATCTATCCTGTCTGTACCTGATATATGTTTCCTTATGTTTCTTCACTAAACCATGAATTATTCTAGTCATCCATCATTCCCTACACCTACCCGCCTTTCCTTTCATTCTAACAGGAATATACTGTCGCTGGACTCGCGTTGTCTTATTTCTGAAGGCTTTTCCTTTTCCAGCCGTCCATTTACTACGAACGTCTGCTCCCAATCAGCTTTTGAAAGTTCTTGCATAATACCATCAAAATTAGCCTTCCTCCAATTTAGAACTTCAACTTTTAGATCTGAGCTATCGTTTGCCATTACTATTTCAAAACTATTTGAATTATGATCACGAGCCCTGAAGTGCTCCGCCACTGACAACTCAGTCACATGTCCTGGCTTGTTTCCGAAGAGTAGGTTAGGTTGTGCACCTTCCCTAGGAGCTATAGCCACAGACCGAATCAGAAAACTTTCTTATGCACTCTTAACAAATTCCTTTCCATCTAAACACGCAATACTATGGCAGTTCAAGTCTTTAGCAAGTTAAGATCATCCAGTATAATCACTCAATTATTCTTACAGATAACTAAGATCTCCTTACAAATTTGTTTCCTAATTGCTCTGTTTATTAGGGGATCTTTTACACAATCGCAATTAACGCATCCCTTTATTTTATTTCTTATTCCAAGCTAAATAACTTATTTGGATGTATTCCCAGGAGTATCCGAACTACGGACAATTGTAATGCTCTCCCTTTGCACAAACGCCACTTGCGCTTCTCCGATGCATCCCTTTATATCCTTCCTCTCGCATTTGTATGCTGGAACATTAAGCTGCCTGTCCTGTCTATTCCTGAGCTACATTTCTGTAATTTCTTTGATACCATATTCATATGTTCCTCAACATGCCCTGGGTTCATCTGCCTTCTCTGATTGGCCTCTTGCATTGTAGTAAATGCTGTTTTATTTATCAGTCCTACCATGTCCTCTGCTTTGCCCTTGCTTGCGCTGACTGTTTGGCTCGCGTCTTTTCTCCACTCTACCAGTTTCAAATTGATCTCATAAATTATCTGGAAAAGAACATTATTGGTCTGGTCAGCGAGTTCGCAGATGTCACGAAGAATGTTCGCGTAGCAGAAAACATATGGGACTGTCAAAAAGAATAGGAGAATGGAGATAGACGAGAGAGTTGGGTGGAGAATTCGCAGATGGAGTTCCATCCAGATAAATGTGTGGTGATGCATTTTGGCAAGTCCAATTCTGCAGCGAATTGTACTGAAAACGGAGGAGCCTTGGGAAACGTTGGTGAATAGAGAGATCTGGGCGCTCGTGTCCACCGTATCCAAAAGGTGACTTCAAAAGTGTTTAGAGTGTTCAAGAAGACGCATGATATGCTTAACTTCTTCGGACGAGGTATTGAGTATAAGAGCTGACAGGTCTTATTAAAATTGTACAAGACTTTGGTTCGGCAGTATTTAGAATATGATGTACAGTTCTGGTCCCCACATTACCAAAAGAATGTAGACGCTTTTGAGAGGATGCACACAAGGCTTACGAGGATGTTGCCTGTTTAAAAAGCTGCTAGCTATGAAGAGAGGTTGAATAGGTTAGGATTGCTTTCTTTCGAAAAAAGAAGATTGAGGCGGGACCTGATTGAGGTGTACAAAAAAAGGGTATATACAGGGCGGATAGAGATGAGATTTTTTTTCCAGAGTGAGGGATTTAATAACGAGGGGTCACACGTTTAAGGTGAGAGGTGAAATGTTTCAGGGGGATACATGCTGAAAGTTCATACACCGAGGGTGGCAGTTGCCTCGACTCCGTTGTCAGCAGAGGTAGGAGAGGCAGGCATTTTCGATTCATTTAAGGTGCATCTGGACAGATGCATGAGTAGGTGTAGAGAAGAGGGATACAGATGATTAGGAATTGGGCGATCAATTTAGACAGTGGAATTGGATCAGCTCAGGCTTGGAGGGCCGAGGTGCGTTTTCCTGGGCTGTAAATTATCTTTCTACTTTGTTCTTTCATTATTGTCAACCTGGAGCCCACTCTGCACTTATTAGTTTAAATTCTACAGAGCAGCTCCTGCAAATCTCCATGTCAGTATATTCATCCCCTTCTAATTCAGATGCAATCCACCCTTCTCGTACAGGTCACTTCTGCCGCAGAAGAGATTCCAATTACCCAAAAATGTGAATTCTGCTCCCATACACCAGCTCCTCAGCCACGTACTCATCTGCTCTGTCCTCCTATTTCTACCTCACTAGCTCGTAACACCAGGAGTCATTCAGTATTACTACCTTCGAGGACCTCATTTTTAAATTCCTGCCTAACTATCAATATTCTCTTTTCAGAATCTCTTCACTTTCCCTTCCTATGTCGTTAGCTCCAATGTGTGCAATGACCTCCTGCTGGTCCTCTCCATTTTTAGAATATTCTGCACCCTCTCTCAGACATTCTTCCTCCTGGCATCAGTGAGACAATACCCCTTTTGGATTTTTCGCTGCTGGCCACAGAAACTTCTGTCTGTGCTTCTGACTAGAGAGTCCCCGATCAAAATGGATTGCTTTGAACACGACATGCCCATCATTGCATTAGAGCCTGTCTTTATACCCGAAACCTGGCTGTACATGCCACATTCCCCTGAAAACCCATCAACCACTACATTTTCCAAATCAGCATAACTTTTGAAAAAGGGATAGCCACAGAAGAGTCCTGCTACCTTTCCTGGAGTTATCATATCTATGTAACCGTATCTGCAGCTTTTCTCCTTTCCTTGTATTACCAGCCATCATTCCTCCTTACTCTGATCAATTTTACTCATTGGCTCGAACTGTTCTCCAATCGATCCATTCGATCTGTTAGAATTCACAGCCAATGACATATATTGTGTCTATAATTCTCAGTAACATGTAAATTCTCCCTGACTTCCCACATCCGACAAGAAAGTCATGTCACTCAACTAAAGGCCGTTTTTGCTTCTTCCAACCTATAAGCTCAAAAAATAGCACTCTCTTATTCCTCCGCGGAACTGTGCTCTCTCTAACTTAATATGACTAGCTTAAGTTTAATCGAGTGTCATAGCTCAACGAAATACATAATCAAGAAAGAACACACTTTACTCACTGTTGTCGATTCACAACAAGGCTTTAATTCAAACTATTCACTGATCTGTTTCTATGGAGTGAGCTCTCCCAGACAAGTTCCTCCAAGATCAGTTGTTAATTACGCTTTCTTTTTTAATTTTTCCTCTACGCACTCGGATGTGCAACGATACATGAATTCAAACAGCAAAGGTAGTAACCGCGCAGGTAAAGTGCTGTGTCAGTTAGGATTGTGGGTTTCTTTCTCTCTGTTCTTCACTGACCATTTTCTGCCCTCATATCTGATCTTCCCCCTTTTAAATGTGCCGTTGTTTAGACTTTTTATTTTCTCCAAAATTTCATAACAATGCAGCTGCTTGTAAAACAGTGATTTCTGCTCCTGTAATTCGATTAAATCTTGGCCAAGATCTAGAGTATCCCAAAAAAAGGAACAGCTCTAACAGGCACATTTTTTTCCCGCACTCCCCATGGATTATCTAGAATCTTTTGGATAACCATATAATCTTTTGCTTTACCTTTATGCCCCAGACCTACGAGCTACTTTTTTGAATTTAAGAAGATGTTGTGTTAATTTAAACAATTTCCACCACAGTCCAACATCAGCACCTCTATATCTCGATTCATTCCATTACAGTGCTATTTATTTTCTCATGTTCCTGAGTTACCATGTCTTCCTTCACAGTAAATACTGACAGGACGTTATTGATTAATATCTCACCCATCTTCTCCAGTTCAGTACCTAATCAACCTCAATATTCTTTAAGGAGCCCTATTCCATCCATGTCAATCTTTAGCTCTTGTTGAAATTTATCCAAAGGTTGCTGACATTTGAAATTGAATGTATCCCTCGAGCAACACTCTACTCCCCTACCCTTATCTATTCAGACATTTTATTCACACTAACCAATAACATTCAAAAGGCTTCAAAACTGTCTATATTATAACCTGCGCGTACCATTGATGCGAAGGGTCCATTTATTGTTTATTGTCATAAACGTTACAATACATTCCAGCGATTCCCGACCGACTATTAGGATAACAACGTTTGATTTAAGACAGATTGGACAAAGCGAGTTTGGTATCCTCGTTTATCCATTTGAAATCGGTAGCTTCCAGTGTCGGCAGGTAACAGGGAAGGGAAATCAAATGCTGGCATTTATTACAAAGGTAACGAAGTCCAAAAATAGGGAGGCCTTGCTAAAATTGTGGTACCAGTCACCACAGTTTCAGATATACCAGGTACGAGTCAGATCATGCGTAGAATGTTATGAACAGTGAGAGTCCCCTTCAGGAAATATATTCTTGCATTGAAGGCAGGCCAGGAAGATTTACTCGGGTAATTCTGCGAATGGTCGGATTTTCTAATGACATTAGGTTTCGATTATAATAAATTCCCTAAAATATGGAATCGGGTTGTTCGGCCCAACAAGTCCACACCGACCCTTCGAAGAGTAATCCACCTGGACCCATTCCTCTACCCTATATATGCCCCTGACTAATGCACCTAAAACTATGGGCAATATAGCACGGCGAATTCACTTAAACTGCACATCCTTGAACTGTGGGAGGAAACCGGAGCACCCGAAATAAACCCACGCAGACACAGGGAGAATGTATAAACTCCACACAGCCACCCGAGGCAGGAATCAAACCTAGTCCCCGGCGCTGAAAGGCAACACTGAGCCACCGTTTTGTAGGTGTAGTAGATTGAGCTTGAACCCATTGGATTTTTGAAAATTGAGCGAGGAAATTTAATGAAGCATGCAAAGTTTTGATGGGTTTTAACAGGGGAATTGCTTGGAATTAGAAACTTGAACAAGACAGCACAGCAATAATCCCTTCGGCCCACCATGACGGTGATAACATGATGCTATTCTGAACTTATCCAACCTACCTGCACATGATCCTTACACCTCAATTCTTTGGCTGTTCAAGTTTCTTTATAAATGCCACTTAAAACATTGCTCAGCTTTCTGCTTCTATGACCTCCCAATGCACCTTCCACCCATAAAAAAATTCCTTACTTTGCACATTTCACCTCAACTTCCCCATCTCAACTTATTCCTATGTGTGTTTGGATTTGAGACTTTTACACTGGAAAGGAGATTTATTTACTATCCACATTCATCGTGCGTCTCCTAATGTTACATATCTGCACCTGGTGGCCCATCAAACTCTGACACTCGAGAAAAACAATTCATGTTTGTTCAATCTTGTTTTATGGCGAACACAGGCAGGATACTGGCAGTATGCTGCACTACCTATTACAAATACTCTACGCCCGTCTTACCATGTGGAGATCAGAAGTGTACTTCAAGTATGACTAAACCAAAAAATCATTAAATTACAACATGACATGCAAGCCTCGAGTCTAGATTAGAGTTTTGTTGCAAAAGCACAGCAGGTCACGCAGCATCCGAGGAGCAGGAACATCGACGATTCGTGCAAAAGCTCTTCATCAGGAAGCCCTTCATCAGCAAGCCACGGTACTGAATCCTGTAATCAATGAGGACAAGCGTATGTTTTGCTTTCTTTCGCAACTTGCCCACTTCTATTGCCACTTTCAAGCAGCTATGGATATGGACCAGGATCCTACTGTATATCGTTGAACCTGAGTATCTTAACGTTCTTGCATTTTACCTCACAAAATGCATCATTTCACATCTGGCAATAATAAAGTCCATTTACCATTTCTCCGTCCATTTTTCCAGATGTTCCGTACGCTGCTGCAACTTTTGACGTCGTACCTAATGACCCACAACTCCACCATTTATTTGACGTAAACAATAATTATCTGGGTCACTTGCTTTGGTTTCCCTTGTGCAAGAATCTATACTGGAAGCATAAAATGCGAGCAACGGCTCACTCATTCAGACAGAGATGAAGGGCAATGTTTTCACTCGGAGGGTAGTCCTTGCTGCAGGGAGATGTCGAGGCTGGATAATTAAATATATTTAGAGGAGAGATGGTGAGATTTTAATTCTTCAGGGAAACGAGGATTTCGTGGGCAAGGCAGGAAAGTATGGTTGGGTATCCTTGGATCAGCCAAGATCCCATGGAATGGCGGAAGTACTCAATGGGCTCAGTGGTCTAGTTTCCTTCCGATATTTCATGATCTTCACATAATCAGTTTCAAACTCAATAAGATATCATATAATATCATGCTTCTCTGTTCACAAAGCTTCTTTGGAATGAGCTTATTGGACATTTCTTGTAACATAACAATTGAACGATAATAGACCATTCACTTGATGGCTCCTTGAAAACCTATTACAGAAAACCACCTCCTATAACATCCAGGATTCCATCCATTGTAGCCTGATACTCACTGATTATCCATTCGGGATGGAGACCACACACACAGTTACTGTACTGCCCTTGATACAAGGACATTCAATTTCCTGCTTGAAACCATATTTACAGTTCCATTACTGTTTGTTGTCTGCAAAATAATTCCTGCTAACTGTTGCTGCCCATTGCTACTTCTCAGCTCCACCCAAAAATAATCTGAATTCTGATTTTCAGATCCACTTGGATGTCTCACTTCTGCACTGTACGCATCCTGTCTTCACAATGCACCTTGAAATTCTTTGCCTTTTGGCCGAACTTGCCTAAATACCGACAACCCTTTAATATTCACTTCCTAACCATGGACACTCTGCAGCCAAGTTTGCTTAATGATAGTTCAAACATATCTGCTCACGTTCGTTTATGTTTTCATTCCATTTGCCTCCTTGCAAATGCACAGAGTTTCAGTGTTAGTGGGATCGAGTGAAGAATTAAGAGATAGGTAGTCTTTCTGGGATCTAGAATGCTACAGGGTTAAGCATCCTTCTAAGCAGTCCAGAATGTCAGTGGGTGGAATGGCTTTGGTGATAGGATGAAATTACAGAGATAGAGCAGGCTGGATTAGATTCCAGACATAGGGATGTGTGCCGGGAGAAGCAAGCAGGAAGAGAGGAACACAGAGAGAGAGAGAGGAGTGACTCAGAGAGAAGACTGGAGTAACTAACTGAAATAAAGAGGTTTGTCGTGACTGAAGAAGTTGTACGTTCTGCAAGTTACATAGACAGGAAGGCAATGGAGTCTGGCAGCTTTTCCAGTCTCGAAAGTTTCATGCAGAGGGAGTATCTCATAAACTGGTGGGGGGCCGGGGAGCAAGGGAGTGGTTTCCTTGGTAGGGAGGTTTGAAAGAGCGACTGAATATTACATAGATTTGTGTCCAGGAGCTGCAGAAGGGTATGGAGATAAGTAGATGGATTAAGTGGCTGGACCAGTTGATATCAAAAGTGAGTTTTGTATAATCTGATGAGTCACAAGGAAAGGATTGGACGATACAAACCAGGAATTCTACAGGGGCTTGAGTGGATAACGTCGCGATGGAATATTGTAGGGACTCCACAGATTGTGAATGTTCTCAGGTCTGGAAGAGGTCACACAGAAAGGGAGACTTCGGGGGCTGCGGAAGTTTATGGAGACAGTGGAGTAACTTAACAGAGAGAGGAACGTTTTTAGGCAAAGTCATAATATACAACAGAAAAAAGTGTTAGAGGCGTCAGTGTATGAAGTAATTGGAAGCCTAATGGATCTGGAAGAGCGAGGAGAGGTATCGATGGTTGTGGAACAGGAGACACTCATGGGTTTTCGGGAGCTGTGGAATGTAGATTGGGAACAGCTGTTTGAACGTAAATCCACATTTGATATCTGGCAGTCTTTTAAAGGGAGTTTGATAAGAGTTCAGAATAGACACGTTCTAATGGAAACGAGGGGGAGAAATGGTAAGGTTAGAGTACCATGGCTAACTAATGAAATTGTGAGATGAGGTAAGGGGAAAAAGAAAGTATGCATACGGTCTAGACGACTGAAGACAGACGAAGCTCTGGAAGAATATCGAGAATGTAGGACCAAACTGAAACGAGGAATTAAGAGGACTAAAAGCAGTCACGGAATATCTTTAGCAAACACTGTCAAGGAAAATCCCAAAGTCTTTTATTCGTTTATAAGGAGCAAGAGGGTAACAAGAAAAAATGTTGGCCCAGTCAAAAACACAGAGGTAAATTTATTCGTGGAGTCAGAGAAAAGGAGTGAGATTCTTGTCGACTACTTTGCATCATGATTCACCGAGGAGAAGGACATGACGGATGTTGATGTTACAAATAGATGCTGGATTACTTTAGGTCAATTTTGCAAAAAGGGGAGGAAGTATTGGTATTCTCAAAGGCATTAATGTGGACAAGTCCCCAGGTCCGGATGGGAACTATCGCATATTGCTGAGTGAAGCGAGAGAGGAAATACCTAGGGCCTGTAATTTTCAATGCTCGTTTGTTTTTTTGCAGAAACGTGAAGATTAGAGAGAGGGTGAGCTTCAGACACTAATACACATTGTAAGGACTGGAGTAGACTTGGCAAATGGGAAATTATAGAGGGGTAGGAGTACTTTGCAGTAAAATAGGATTCTGAAGGGACTGTAAAAGATTACATATGTAGGTAAATCTGTGAGATTGGTGGGGATTAAAGATAGGAAGGAATGCAGACAACGCAGGGGATCATACAGATAGGAAGGGTTCTAAGAGCAATGGAAAGTAAGATAAATAGAGAAAGTGCTTTGCCTGAAGACTTTTCAGAATCAGGAAGTTTCTATTTGCTGAATGCTCTAATACGGCCAGGAACGGTAGCAGAGCATACAAAGATAGGGAGGGCTTTAGACGGGGTAAGATGTTACTTTACGGAAGTTTTCAGCAACTTTTCGAAGTTACAAAGATGGGTGTATTGGAACAGGTTTGACATATGTGGAGTCATCTAGTGCTTGAAGTAGGAGGTTACAGCGAGAAGGAGCACTATCGGAGCTTGAGTAGATTACCCAGATATGGAGGGCTGTGGGACTGAGAGATATTACACATACAGGGAAGGTCGTAGGACTGAAAGAGTTTATGGACCTCAGGAGGGTTCTGGGGAGTGAAGTAGTTTATGCAGATTACAGAGAAACATCAAAAAGAGGGACAATTCACAACCGTTTGACCACACGAGCCAGACTCACCATTCAATATGATAAAAACTGATCATGTAACTCAGTGCCCTGTTCCTGCTTTCACTCCAGCGTCAGATATTGTCGTGTATGGCGGCATTAGATGATACAGAGTGCTGCAATAACTGTGACGAGATCTCACAGACCAGTGAGGGCTGTGGATGGTGGAACAGTTGACAAATATAGAGAAGGTTATAGAAATGGGATGATGGTACAGAGAAACGGAGGTAGATAGGGATGGGAAGTGCTTACAGTCAAAGGAGGATTATAAGAACTCATGTAGGTTATGGAAATAAACAGTGCAATTCTGTCTGGAGGACTTTACACTAAACTGTAGTGACTGAGAAGATTTCATGAAAAGGGAGGGTGGTATGGTCTCGCAGATGTTGCAGCTATTGAGCGTGTCTTAGACACAGGAGGAGTTTCTAGTCATTACACGTATTGCAGAGACTAAGTTACGTGAGTGGCAGAATAACTCTTCCTGGTGCACAGACACAAAGAGAATTCCAATAGCTGGAGTATTTAGCTAAAATAGGGAGCTTATATAATCTCCTGATGGAGAAAGTTACACAGATCATGAAGGTAGTAGGAGTTTGATATATTTGCTAACACAGGGAGATTTTTCAGGTATAGAAGGCACTGCACTGAAAGGGACGGCAAAAGGAAGTGTGGGGTATTTTCATAGAGACGGAGGGATTGTAAAAGATGGAGATGATCACACAGAGAGGGAACGATATAGGAATTAATGGCAAATACACGGACAAGGAGGGTTCTTTTGGGTGGAAAAGCTCGTAGGGAGAGGCAGGGATCTGGAGATTTCCAGAGATAACGAACAGTGTCTACTGTAGAAGGTAATACTGATACAGATCATGTGAGTGATTGGGGAATCTGACAGAGATAGGGAATGGTCGATGGACCAGAGGAAAGTACAAACAAGACAGCGATAATGAAGCCCGTGATGTTTCTCGTGTTCCTTGCCCTGCATTGTATCGATGGCATGTCCACAGGGTCTGAATTAACGTTCACTCACTCCTCCCTCTGCTGTTTACTGTAAAGTATCTTATTGGCTGCAGGATTTATTGAAGGCTCCAGTTCATACTCTCCACCTCTGCCTGGCTTAAAACCATTTCAATGAGGTGGAAGACGAGACAGGAATTAGGAATTCTGCTGAGTCAGGTATAACCTCAGTGCTTACGGGAGAGAGAGAGAAATAGTCAGACTTAGAAATTAAACTGATGCAGTGAGCAATGTATATATAAAATAGAACGGAGTCGGACAGAGCTCTGGAAATTACAAGTCACCATCCTTGGCCCATGCTGACCTGTTTGGCAGAAACGGAGAATTCTGTTAATTCGGGATCGCTGTTGGAAGAGAGAGATCAGCAGACAGATGTGCAGCGAGAGATATCACATTGAGAAATACTGATTGATACCACGAAAATGCAGGAGAATTTCAGGAGGAACGAATGGTGTCTGAAGAAGTGGTTTTGATTCAGGTCCCATGGCTACCAGACTTTATAGAGGGGAGTGAGCCATTTTATTGGGTTGAACTACACGGGAACAGAGGTGGGACCAGTGCCCCAGTCAATCATATCAACAGGATTATGCAGTGTTTTAAAACGGACAGACGAGGAGAAACAGGGCGTAGGTGAAAGACAATTTCCAAATCGAAAGAGAAATGTTGAAATATTGGAACAGCATGGGGATGTGGCGAGAAGACAAGCAGAAAAGAACATGAAGGGGCTGAAGTGAACTGAAAAAATATCTCAGCAAATAGATTTTTGACAGGAGATTCTGTTGAAAAAAAATTGCAATCTCTTGATTTGCATTCACAACGAATCCGCAATAGCGTACAGGGCCTTGTGACATAGAGAGGTAAATAACTTCTATCGAATCACCTTCAAGGAGATATGGTCACAGGGCGAACATAAAGGTGGATCATCCATATTCATAGCTACAAAACTTGCGGAAAGACAGGCAGAATGGGATCCATCAGAGGAACTCTCATAGTTAGGGATACCAATGGGATGACCAAGTAATTATTAGCCTCAGATTAAGGATGAGAATGCAAATTCTGGGAAAGACGGATCAGAACACAGAAGGGAAAGCACAGCGTTCAGGCCCGCTGACAGAGTTGTATTGTTAGACACTGCATGATATAGGGAATTATTGGAATCTGTAACAAAGACACTGGCATAATTCTGAGTGAATTCAATCTTCCAATCGCATAATCTCATTGTCTGTGTGTCACAGACGAGGATGGCACTGTCCCACTCGAAGGACGAATCTGTCGGTGGCTTAGAGACCGACGTGACTTCCACAGACTCTGTTACACTTGGAGAAAAACGTGACCGTCGGAAAGGGGTAGTCAGAGCATTGATGTGGCAGCGTGCTCCTTGTGCTGTTTTGACCTGGATTGCACTTTGTTTGCTGACAGCAAGTCTTGATATGCTCGGTGCCTTCCCAATACTTCTCCACCACTTTGAATGTTCTTGGCCCAGTAATTTCAGGACTTCCTTGATTCGATGAAGAGATGCTTAGAAGACAAAAAAACCCTAAAAATTTTGAAGAGACCAATTATTTCGATATTTAGATGTATTTGTTACAGGGATCATTAGGTGTTTCCTAGCTGGAGCAGTGCAGTACAAAAGTGGAAACATTGACAGTGTTTAAATAGATGATAGGAAGAGGAAAAGACGAAGAGTATTATGGAGCGTGGCAAGAGCCTGAAGTGTTACAAAGCTAGTACGATTCGCTGCAGCTGGAGAGGTTTACAGAGGTATGAAAGGAAATATGTACGTTTATTTGTTCTTTCATGGGCTGAGGATGTGACTGATTGCTTACATTGCATACTGCTAATTACCCATAAACGACTTAGAGTCAGCCATATTGTGTTGATGGAAAACACAGCAAGTCAGGCAGCATGCGAGGAGCGGGAGAATAGGCGTTTTGGGCATAAGCCCTTCATCAGGAATGAAGTTTGTGGCCGTGAGGGCTGAGAAATAAATGGGAGGTTTGTGAGTTTGGGGGCATGACAGCTGAGAATGTGGTGAGTAGATGAAGGTGCAGAATAAATAATAGTTCAGAGAGGAGGTGGAGCGTGTAGGTTGGAAAGATGATGTGAAGGTCATGAGGGCTGTGCTCAGTTGGTCTCATGAAACTAGAATAATGTGAGGGGAGGGTGAATGTGGTAACTGGTAATCCTATGTGATATCAAGGTCCCAAGTGGAAAATGAGTTCTTCTGCTTTCAGGCTTCAGGTGGTTAGTGTTTAACAATGGAGGAGTTGCAGGAACTCCATGACCTTGGCAGATTGTGAGGGGGAGAATAGTTTCCATTACAGATGAGCTTCCAACTGCATATCCAAATCATCGTTATGAACCTGGTGCATATCAGGAACAGTTTCTGACTCTACGGAGGAGAGGAGAAACTGAGGACTGCAGATGCTGGAGATCAGAGCCAGGAAGTGTAGCTCTAGAAAAGCTCAGTGGTAAGGCAACTTCTGAGGAGCAGGAATGTCAACGTTTCGAACATTCTTGATGAAGGACTTATGCTCAAAACATCGACTTTCCTCATTCATGGATGCTGCATTACCAGGTGTACATTTGCAGAATCACACTTTTAACTCGACACCCCCTCAGTTCATCTGCTTTAGAAAATTAAGTGAAGCACCTGTCACCACTCAGTTGATTCTTCTGTCGCATGCTAGACAAAGTGTAACATTCTGTTCCCCATAAATCTCAGATCATTCAGATCTCTAAAGAGCAGATTACTGCAGACGCTGAAAATCTGAAAGAAAAGCAATAATGGCTGGAGAATTCACGAATCTCTCAGTTCAACTGAATGGTCGAATATTAAACTTGATGAAGGGCAAGACAAATCTTCAGTTTCATAACTGCTAAATTCTATTTTTCGAAATAAAAATGAGTTTAATGAAGTGGACTGTTTCGATCAGGCAATACACGCTCACCTTGTCAAGTGCAGCTGGGAATCTGTTCCCCATAAATCTCAGATCATTCAGATCTCTAAAGAGCAGATTACTGCAGACGCTGAAAATCTGAAAGAAAAGCAATAATGGCTGGAGAATTCACGAATCTCTCAGTTCAACTGAATGGTCGAATATTAAACTTGATGAAGGGCAAGACAAATCTTCAGTTTCATAACTGCTACATTCTATTTCTCGAAATAAAAATGAGTTTAATGAAGTGGACTGTTTCGATCAGGCAATACATGCTCACCTTGTCAATTGCTGCTGGGAATGCGCGAATATATATTGGCATCGCCACTGCTGATCAGATGAAAAATATTATTTTGTCTTCCGAATCGGTTGATGCTCCTGCACAAAAGTCAATGTGACTCATATCGCAGCACAGTCAGATCGGTGTGTATTTCAGAGTCCTGAAACATCACATTTAATTTAAAAGATCTTTACTGATTGTTCCTTATACATATCGCGTTCTCGATGAAAAACCGCATTAGACATTGTTTTACCCACTCACTTACTCAACTGTACATCACACTATTTCAGTACCCGTAGGTTTCCATTCACGATTTACCGACCAAACTATTTTCTCGAAGAATTTTTTTTTATTTTTAAAACCGGAGGCTGAGCTGAACTAATGCCTGTCGGAAATCAAACATCATTCTATCACTCTCTATACCTTGTTTAGTGTATCTCAGGGCCTGTCACCTTAAACTCGTGCTCTCTAATTCTGAACTCCACCAACCTGGGCAAACGTTTAGGCCAGTTGCCTTTCCATGACTCTCGTGACTTTATAAACGGTGAGAACGTTACGCACTGCCTGTAACATTCCAGCGAAAAAGTCCCTGTCTACCCAGTCTCCACGTATACCTCAAGCCCTCAGGTCCCAGCAACATCCTTGGAAATCATTTGTGCACAGGCTCAATTTTCACAACCTATCAACAAAGACGGCATACTTAAACTACTGGACTTGTGCATCACAACACACTTCACATTCAACAACCAGATATACGAACAAATCAACGGAACACCCATGGGGTCACCAATCTCGGGACTCATAGCAGAGGCAGTTATGCAAAGGTTAGAACAAACAGTCCTACCACAAATTCAACCCAAACTCTGGGTCAGATATGTAGATGACACCTTTGTAATCATTAAAAACACAGAAATAGAAAAAACACACCGGATCACCAGCGTCACACTCACAGGAATCCGATTCACGAGAGAAGAAGAATACAAGGTATTCGCCAAAAACGGATACCCTCGCAATTTCGTCAACAGATGCCTAAGAGAAAGACCACGGAACGAGGACATGCCGCAACCCAAAGGACTAGCCACACTACCATACATCAGGAGCATTTCACAACTGACAGCCAGACTACTGAGACCACTAGGACTTATAACAGCACACAAACCAACAGCCACTCTCAGACAACAGCTCACTAGAACAAAGGACCCGATACCCAGCATGAGCAAAACAAATGTAGTGCAAAAAATCCCATGCAAGGACTGCACAAAACACTATATAGGACAAACAGGAAGACAGCTAACGATCCGCATACATGAACATCAACTAGCCACGAAACGACACGACCAGTTATCCTTAGTAGCCATACACGCAGACAACAAGCAACATGAATTCGACTGGGACAACAAGCAACATGAATTCGACTGGGACAACACTACCATCATAGGTCAAGCCAAACAGAGAACAGCCAGAGAATTCCTAGAGGCATGGCACTCATCCATAAACTCCATCAACAAACACATCGACCTGGACCCACTATACCGGCCACTACAGCGGACAGCTGAAACTGACAACCAGAAGCGGCAGGGACAGGCCACTATAAATACCGGAGGAAACATCACAGAAGCGCTTCGCAGGAGGCTCCCAAGCACTGAAGATGTCGCCTAGTCAGGGGACGAAACGTTTGCAACAAAAACTTCCAGCTAGGCTAACAGAACCACACCAACAGTTTGGCCCATATTCAGAAGGTATGTCAGGGCGCAGTAATTAGAAGGAAACGAGAGGTGGGCAGAGAGCTGAAAGAGAGAGACTAACAGTTGGACATGGGCATTGATAATGATCTATTTGGAGGATTAATAATTGTTCATGGAGACAGTGAATCACTAACCATATTTAGTGTGTAAAATCTGGCTATGCTATAACTATGCCTGGTGGGTGTTTAGGCTGCCAGGACATGGGAGATTTCAGGCCTCTGAAATTATTGAAATTGATGTGGAGCCTGGAGGGTTGCAGGGTCCTCAAGCAAAAAATGGTCAGTCCCTTTTTCAGCATGTGCTTAGCTGTGCTGGAAGAATGCAGTAATTCTGTGACAGAGGCATTCGATCGTGAACAGGGCTCTGTGATAGAGAAGTACTCAACTGGTAACTCAGGGACATTTTTGAGGATAGAACGTGGATGTTCTGAAAAACGGTCATCCAGTCCAGACTTCGTTTCTCAAGGAAGTGGGGACCACAATGCGAGCAGTGAATGTAGTATACTGGATTGTACGAAGTGTAAGGAAAGTGCTGCTTCACTTGGAAATTGTATTTGAGAACTTGCATACGAAGGAGGGAGGACAGGACTGGACAAGTGAGGAGAAGCAAGAAGCAAAATGGAAGGATGACTTAGGAGATATTATTAGAGATGTTGTTAATCATGAGGTTAAGAAAGCGACCATTATGCCATTATGCCTGAATGCTCGTACTTTTCGGAACAAGGCAGGAGATATAATGGCATAAATCGTCACGAACGAATATAATGTAGCAGCCATTGTGGAGAAATAGTGACAGCATAGTCAAGACTGGGAGGTTAATACTCAGGGTCATGAGACAATTTGGAAGGACAGAAAGATGGTAATGAAGGTAGGGTAACTCTAACCTTCAAGGACAACCTCAGACCGGTGCTGATAAACGATATAGGCTCGATGGAGAATGGGTTTAAATCTATTTGGCAGGAAATAAGAAGTTTGAAGAAGAAAATGTTACTGATAGTCGTAGTCAAGCGGCCTCCATATTTTAATATCACACTGGAGAGGGCAGTAAACAAAGAAATAAATAACGCCTGAAAAAATGCATGGCAATTATCATGTGGTATTTTAATCTACTTGTCAATCAGTCGAAGCAGCTCATTCAGGGTTGCCTTGAGGAGGAGAGTAAAAACAATGACTGCAGATGCTGGAAACCAGATTCTGGATCATTGGTGCTGGAAGAGCACAGAAATTCAGGCAGCATCCGAGGACAGGCAAAATCGACGTTTCGGTCAGGGTCATGAGACAATTTGGAAGGACAGAAAGATGGTAATGAAGGTAGGGTAACTCTAACCTTCAAGGACAACCTCAGACCGGTGCTGAAAAACGATATAGGTTCGATGGAGAATGGGTTTAAATCCATTTGGCAGGAAATAAGAAGTTTGAAGAAGAAAATGTTACTGATAGTCGTAGTCAATCGGCCTCCATATTTTAATATCACACTGGAGAGGGCAGTAAACAAAGAAATAAGTAACGCCTGAAAAAATGCATGGCAACTATCATGTGGTATTTTAATCTACATGTCAATCAGTCGAAGCAGCTCATTCAGGGTTGCCTTGGGGAGGAGAGTGTTGAGTGTATCTGCGATATTTTCCTTGAGTAGTGTGTAATGGCTGGCTATGGTATAACTGGGCCAGGTGGGTGGGTAGGTGGCCAGGATATGGGAGATTTCAGGTCTTTAAAATTGTTGAAATTGATATGGAGTCCGGAAGGTTGCAGGGTCCTCAAGCAGAAAATGGTTTGCTGATTTTTCAGGGAAGGGGAGCAGCCACAAAAGATTTGGTACTGGGTATTGAACGTGACAAGATGTATGATTTGGAGGTGCGTGAGCACTTTGGTGATAGTTACCAAAATTCAGTTATGTTTACTTTAGCTTGTCAAAAGGGATAGGTATACACTGGAGGGCAAGCGCTGCAGCTGGGCGAACGACAATTACGATGCGATTAGATAAGATTATGCATGCACAAATTGGGGAAGGAAACGGCAGGGAACAGGCACAATAGAAATTTGGAGTTTATTCAGGGAGCAGGTTCTGTGTATCCTTGATAACTATGTACCTATCAGACACCGAGGAAGTTGTCAAGCGCAGGAGTCATGATTACTAAGTGGGTTGAATCTCTTGTTTAGATGTAGAAGGCTTGTGTCAGTATGAGATATAAAGGCACAGTTAGGGTGATTGAGATTTACAAGTTAACCAGGAAAGACCTGAAGAGAGACGGAAGACGAGCCAAGAGGGAAACTGAGAATTTGTTGGCAGATAGGAGAAGGGAAAATCCTAAAGCTTTCTAAAGGCATGTATGGGATAAAAGAATGAATGGAATAATATATGACAAATGAAGGGCAGTCATGGTAAGTAGTGCGTGGAGTCAGAAGCGATGGGCGAACAGCGAAAGCAAGATCTTACGTCAGTATTCATACTGGAAAAAAATGTTGTCCTGGAAAACACCGAGAAATAGGTTACTAGACCGGATGGGATTGAAGTTCCCAAGGACGAGGTGTTACAAACTCGGATAATGAGAAAATATATAAATTCCCTCGGATTTGTCCTAGCATTTTCTGAGAATCCAATAATCTGTTATCCGAGCCTTTGGCATTGATATTTTCGTCGTCATTGTCTAAAGGTATAGTACCAGAACACTAAAGGATCGCAAAAGTTGTTCCCTTATTCAAGAAGGGGAGTAGAGACAACCCTGGTAATTATAGACCATTCAACCTTCCGTCGGTTGTAGGTAAAATGTTGGAAAAGTTTCTAAGTGATTTATAATCATCTCGTTGGTAATAATTTTATGATGGAAAGTTAAGACGGTTTTGTGGAGGGGAAGTCGTGACTCACAAACATTACTGTGCACTTTGAGTAGGTCATGAAACTGGATGTCAGTTTGCTCGCTGAATTTGAAAGTTCATTTCCAGATGTAACATATTCAGTAGGTCTCCAGGCGATGCACAGTTCATGATTCCTGCTTTCTATGTTTCTTTGGGTAAGTGATGTCATTTCCGGTAGTAATGTTATTTCGTGTTCTTCTTTTTCGGGGGGTAATCAATGGTATCAAACTTGAAATGTATTTTCATCGAGTTCTGTTTGGAATGTCATGCTTCGAGGAATTCTCGTGCAGGTCTCTGCTTGGCTTGTCCTAGGATGCATGTGTTGTCCTAGTCGAAGTGGTGGACTTCTTACCTGTATGGAAGGATACCATGCAGAGAGCGCCATGTTATTTTATGGCCGCAAGTTGATGTTCATGCATCCTGGTGGCTAGTTTTCTGCATGTTTGTCCAATGTAGTGCTTCTTACACTTCTTGCAAAATTATTAGGGGCACGGATAGGATAACCAGACAAAGTATTTTTCCTGGGGTCGGCGAGTCCCTAACTAGAGGGCATGAGTTTAGGCTGAGAGGGGAAAGACATAAAAGAGACCTAAGGGCAACTTTTTCACGCAGAGGGTGGCACATGTATGGAATGAGCTGCCAGAGGATATGGTGGAGGCTGGTACATTTGCAACATTTAAGAGGCATTTGGATGGGTATATGAATAGCAAGGGTTTGGCGAACTATGGGCTGCGTGCTGGCAGGTGGAACTAAATTGGTTTGGGATATCTGGTCGGCATGGACGGGTTGGACCGAAGGGTCTGTTTCCATGCTGTGCATTTCTAATACTCTATGACTCTATTGCTCTGTATTTTGTAAATGGCATTAGTTTATGCATATAAAGATCGATAGCAGAAGTTTCTGTTAAAATATAAAATGAAAAAGAGTGGCAAAATTAAACGTTGGTGGGCGGCACGGTGGCACAGTGGTTAGCACTGCTGCCTCACAGCGCCAGAGACCCGGGTTCAATTTCCCGCCTCAGGCGACTAACTGTGTGGAGTTTGCACGTTCTCCCCGTGTCTGCGTGGGTTTCCTCCGGGTGCTCCGGTTTCCTCCCACAGTCCAAAGATGTGCAGGTCAGGTGAATTGGCCATACTAAATTGCCCGTCGTATTTGGTAAGGGGTAAATGTAGGGGTATGGGTGGGTTGCGCTTCGGCGGGGCGGTATGGACTTGTTGGGCCGAAGGACCTGTTTCCACACTGTAAGTAATCTAATCTAATCTAATTTTGTGGATGAGATGGGTCATTTACTTGTGGGATATGAGGAAATAGTCGAGACATTGAACAGGCATTTGCATCGGTCTTCACAGTGGAGGACAATAATAACATGCCAGTAATTGACAAAGTGGTGAAGATAGTTGACGCTGGGAACAATCATTATAACGTAAGATCTAGCGTTGGCTTGTTGCAGCTAATTGGCCAATGAATGGATAAATCTCCAGGCCCTGATGGAATGCATCGAAGGTTACTAAATGCGTTGGTGGGTGAAAAAGAATTGCACTGGTCATAATTGTCGAAAAATCTTTCGTCTCTTGGGAAGTCCCAGCCGACTGGAAAACAAAAGTGTGACGCCACTGTTTAAAAAAGGAGGCAGACAAAATGTTCGGAATTGTAGACCATTTGCTTAACCTGTGTAGTGTGGAAATTTCTTGAGTCTATTATCAAGGAAAACATAGCAGTGCATCTCGACAGAAATTGGACAGACGCAGCTTGGGTGCATGAAAAGGAGGTCATGCCTGCAAAATTTTAAAGAATTCTATGGTGGAATTATGTATAACAGGACCCAGTAATTTGGTGTGCCTAGATATCCGAAATGGCCTCGACAAGGCGCCGCACAGTTGCTGGCAGCGAACAAATGCATGCTGTTAATGGTGAAGTATTAGCATGGATTGAAGATTTATTGCCCAACAGGAAGAAATGAGTGGGGATAAATGAGTGCTATTCTGTTGGCCATCAACGGTGTGCCTCGAGGATTGGTAGTGGTACCGCAATTGCTTGCAATTTACATGGATGATTTGGAGTTGGGAGACATGTGTACCGTGTCCAAGCTTTGCAGTTGACACAAAGATGAGTAGCAGAGCGAAGTGTGCAGAGGACTATGTAAATTTGCAGAGGAACATTGATATATTGAGAGAATGGGCAATGGTCTAGTGGATGGAATACAATGTTAATACATGTGAAATAACACATTTTTAAAATATAAAAGTTAAAAGAAGAGTTTTACGGGAATGATAAAAAGTTGCAACATGCTGCCACGCAAAGGTTACTGGGTATACTTGTGCATAAAACACAAGTTTCTTCTGCAGGTGCAACAAGTTACAAGCAATGGCATATAATTTCGTCTTTAATTGTTGAAGGGATTGAGTTTAAAAGCAGATAGGTTACGTTGTAGATGAACACTGTGCCAGTGAAGCTCACCCTGTTGTGCTGTGAGCAGGTTTTGGATTCTTACTTGACAAAGGATGTATTGGAATGGAGGCGGAGCAGAGGAGTCTCACGAGGTTGATTCCGGAGTTGAGTGTTTTCGCTGATGACAGGAGACGAAGTGGATTGGGATTATATTGAAAATTCAGAAGAATAAGGTCAGATCTTATGGAAACAAAAAAAATTGAGGGAAAGTGTGAGATAGAAGTAGAGAGCATACTTCCATTGGCGAGTGAAACTGGGACAAGAGGGCACAGCCTCAAGATTAGAAGGAGCCGACTTAAAACAGAATTGAGAATGAATTTCTTCAGCCAGAGCGTTGTTACTCAATGGAACTGCTTGCCCAGTGAAGTAGTTGATGCTACATCACTCAATGATTTTTATTAAAAGCTACGATGATTTTTGTCTTAACAATAAAGGAATTAAAGAATATTTCAGAGTGGTTGAGTGGATGTATGTCAATGCAAAAATCAGACATGATGCTATTGAATGGCGGAGCAGGTTTGAAAGCCGGTAAGGAATACTCTTGCTCCTACTTCTCATGTTCTATGAATGTATGTGTCACATCATCAGCGATTATAGGGAAAGCTTCCATGTGGCTGTGGGGAGTTGTTGAGATGAAGGCAGAGTGCACCACAGTTACCCGGAAGGAATTGTACCTGAGATCGGCGGACAAGGGTGGGGAGGGGAATATATGTTTGGTGATAGTATTTCACCGGAGGTGGTGGAATTCGTAAAATATTTCATAGATCACTTGGAGTACCACAGCCCTTGAGGCTCCAGACCAAGTTCTGAAAAAGTGGGATGAGACTGGATAGTTGCTTGATGATGGACATTCGCAAGATGGCCCCGAAGTCCTTCTTCGATGCTGTAAAAGTCCAATGTCTTTGAGATACCAAATTCACTAGCCATTGTGATCACAAGAGCAGGGATTTTATTGACACCCTAAAGCATGTCTATCACGTTGCCTTCTATGCACGCCACCTATGATTCGTCACCAGCATACTCCATTCACAGCTATTCAAACTTCTAGCTAGATCGTTATTAACTTCATTGTCCAAATGTTTTTCTCTATGTTTGTATGCTTTCCCGACCAACTGTTCACTATTTTACAATACAGAAAGCGGTATGGTGTGATAGTTCCTGCTTGCCTGGATGATTGCAGTGTTAAGGAAACAATGCAAAAGCAAAGCACAGCAGATTAGTCAGCATCTGAGTAGAAAGATATATTTAAATCATAACCTTCGTGAGGACTCCTGACTGCAGTTGCAACAATACTGAAAAGTTGAACACCATCCAGAACAGAGCAGCTGAATTGATCAGCAACACGCAACCAACACAACATCAACAAACATCCATTCCCTCCACAACCAATCATTCAGCCACGCAGTCTGTACCATCCACAAGATGCATTCCAGATATTCACCAACGCTCCTTCGTAGTACCTTTCAAACTCACACTACATCCAACTAAAAGGATAATGGCAGTTGATAGACAGGAAAGCCCTACAATCGACTTACCATTCTGACCTGGAATTATATTGCCTTTCCTCCAATATCACAGGGTCAAATTGTGGATATTACTCCTCAATAATTTGGGTCTACTGAGAGCACATGGAAAAGATGGTTCAAGAAGTCAGCTCATCATCACCTTGCCCAATCAATTCAGGAATGAATAATAAATGCTGACCTGCTCTGGAATGCTCGCCTCCGACGAAGAATGAAAATCATATGCTTTGGCATTTCGAGAAGTCCTCTCTTACTGAGGTATTTCTGTTTCTAATTGAGGGGTATCAAAGATGAGAATTTGCACTTAGGAAACTGAAACGAAGCATCACGTCAGAATCTGATGTAGTTGATGAGTTCGATGTAGCGTGAAACTCACTGGCCTTTGGAAATGAAAGGAGAAAGCAACATTAATAGTGGAGTGCAACGATTCATTCTCTGAACTATCGAGGCATAATTGGATGGACGCTGGAGAGAAATCTGGTAATCTGGTGGCAATGGAAACGATTTAATTACTTGCCTGCCCTGATAATTCATCAGTGAAACCACTTTGAGGAAAAGGCCATTCAAGTGTTCTGATTGTGAAAAGGGATTTGCTCAGTTTTCCAGCATGCTGACTCAGCAGTGGGTTCATTCTGAGGAGAACCCGTTTAAATGTCCAGAGTATGGAAAATGCTTTAAAAGTTTTCTCGAATTGCTATACCATAAATGCGTTCACACTAATCAGAAACTATTTAAGTGCCTCTGGACATCTCTCTGTTTTTGTGTGTGTCTCTGAGTATCTGTACGTATTTCCGTCTGTCACACACACACAAAGACAGACACAAAACATACACACAGAACACATACACGCACACACACACGCACACATACACATACACCGACGTAGCCAAAAGCAATAGATCACTTCAAATACAAGAGGAATAGACAGAGATACATATAGATACATATGTATCGATACATATAGATACATATAGGCTTAAACCTCAATTTCAATGGTTACAAGCCCGAAAACAGCGGAGAGCCCATTGCACAGAGGTTCAGACACAGGAATACATAAACATAGAAACACACACTAATACACACAATGAGACACACACGTACTCGCATAGAGACAACTAGTCCCACAGAGACAGTTTGTTAGACACACAGAATCACAGAGACAGGAACCCAAAATAATGCACACACCTCTTCAGTGAAACACGTGCATAAAGACACACAGAATCGATGTGCAGTAACTGACACTGCCATGTGTCTAACCATCTGTAGCACAATCTGTGTCCCATCAGTTCATTCCCAGTTTTTACAGATGAAATGTCTTCGAGAAAGTGAACAGTCGCATGATGTCCCTCAGTGTAATATTTGGTAAAAGGTCAATCTAGTTAGAAGTTTATGGTCATTTGTGCAATTACCAGACTTGTACACCACACCCGCTTGAACACGGCATGTCCATCTGTGAAATGGATGAATGATGATGGAGAGTAGTTATGTTCTCCATGATTCTCCGAACTGATGCTCTAAATTTGATTAAGTCCAATCAGGCGAGGAAGAAGCCAGTCAGTCCCTTGAGTCACTTACACAGCAACAGGATGGGGCCATTCAGTCCCTTGTCTCACTTACACATGAAAAGAGGAGGCCATTCAGCCCGTTAACACACTAATGCAGGAAAAGGAGGTGGCCACTCTCCGCTCAATGCACTTTCACAACGACAGAATGAGCGGATTCCTGATGAGATTCGTCTGCCTGAAACATCCATTCAGACTGCTCCTCAGGTGCTGCCTGACCTGCTGTGCTTTTCCAGCAATCCACTCTGATTTCCAGCATCAGCGGTCCTCACTGTCTCCTAATTGATGCTTTAACATGATGAACAAGTGGTGCAGCGGCTGCACAGACAGACTGCTCCACGTTGATCCTCCTGGGTGTATTGCTCGTGATACACACGTGGGACTTTAACGTGGTTTTCTCACGGTGAGGAGGGAAGCCATATTTCATGAATGAAGTCTCAAGAAGGCATCTGTCATCTCCGAGAAGAAAGATTGGTGTTCTCTGCGTAGTGTGGAAGCTGGTATTTCAAAGAAAGATATTGTGGCTGCTGTTGGGGATTGTGAACAACATGACGTTCAGTACAGGTTCATATGCTGAGTGCGCAATAATGTGGGGAGAGTTAATTTCGGCATAGAAACTATTCGGAAAGTCACATTCGAACATAGAACACAGAACATAGAAAAATACAGAGCAACTTTGGCCCTCGATGTTGCGCCGATCCAAGCCCACCTTCCCTACACTAGCCCAATATCCTCCATATGCCTATCCAAATGCCCATAAAGAGGGAGAGTCCACCACTGCTACTGGCAGTGCATTCCATGAACTCACCACTCGCTGTGTAAAGAATCTACCTCTAACATCTGTCCTGGACCTACCACCCCTTAATTTAAAGCTATTCCCCCTCATAATAGCTGACTCCATAAGTGGAAAAAGCTTCTCATGGTCAACCCTATCTAAACCGCTAATCATCTTGTACACTCTATATAGTCGCCCCTAAACCTTATTTTCTCCAATGAAAACAGCCCCAAATGCCTCAGCCTTTCCTCATACGATCTTCCTACCATACCAGGCAACATCCTGGTAAACCTCCTCTGCAACCGTTGTAGTGCGTCCACATCCTTCCTATAGCATGGCAACCAAAACTGCCCACAATATTCCAGATGCGGCTCCACCACAGTCTTATACAACTGCAACATGACCTCAAGACTCCGGAACCCAATGCCTCTACCAATAAAAGCCGGTATACCATATGCCTTCTTCACCGCACTATTTAGGTCCCAAAACAGATCCTTGCGGAACACCGCGAGTAACTGCACTCCAAGATGAACCTTTACCATCAACTACTACCCTCTGTCTTCTTCCAGCCAGCAAATTCCTAATCCAAACCTCCAACTCACCCTCAATGCCATACCTCTGTATTTTTTTGGAGTAGCCGACCATGGGGAAATTTATCAAACGCCGTACTAAAATCCATATACGGCACATCTACCGCTTTACCCTCGTCCACCTCCTTAGTCACCTTCTCAAAGAATTCAATAAGGTTTGTGATACATGACCTGCCCTTCACAAAACCATGCTGACTGTCCTTGATCACATTGTTCCTATCCAGATGTTCATAAATCCTATCCCTTACAATTCTCTCTAAGACTTTGCCCACAACAGAAGTGAGACTCACCGGCCTATAATTATTAGGGTTATACCTACTCCCCTTCTTGAACAAGGGAACCACATTTACTAGCCTCCAGTCTTCTGGCACTATTCCTGTAGACAACGAGGACATAAAAATTAGGCCAATGGCTCTGCAATCTCATCCCTTGCTTCCCAGAGAATCCTAGGATAAATGCCATCACGCCCAGGGACCTTATCTATTTTCACCCTTTCCAGAAGTTCCAACACTTCTTCCCGACATACCTCAAAGCCATCTATTCTAATTAATTCTGAGTCGGTAATCACATCAGCAACAATGTCCTGTTCCTGAGTGAATACTGAAGAAAAGTATTCATTCAGTGTCTCCTCAAACACTTTAGCCTCCACACGCAACTTCCCACTACCATCCTTGACTGGTCATATTCCTACCTTAGTCATTCTTTTATTTCTGACATATGTATAGAAAGCCTTTGGGTTTTCCCTAATCCTACCAATAAAGGACTTTTCATGTCCCCTCCTTGCTGCTCTTAGCTCTCTCTTCAGGTCCTTCCTGGCTAACTTATAACTCTCAATCGCCCCAATTGAACCTTCACGCCTCATCTTTACATAGGCCGCCCTCTTCCCTTTAACAAGGGATTCCAATTCCTTATTAAACCACGGCTCCCTCAGACGACCCTTTCCTCTCTGCCTGACAGGTACAAACTTATCAAGGACACTCAATAGTTGCTCCTTGAACAAGCTCCACATATCAATTGCGCCCTTGCCTTGAAGCCTACTTTTCCAAGCCACGCATCCTAAGTCGTGCCTCACCGCATCATAATTTCCCTGCCCCCAGCTATAACTCTTGCCCTGCAGTGCACACTTATCCCTCTCCATCACTAGAGTAAAAGTCACCGAATTGTGGTCACTGTCCCCAAAGTGCTCACCTACCTCTAATTCTAACACCTGGCCTGGTTCGTTACCCAGAACCAAATCCAGTATGGCCTCACCTCTTGTTGGCCTATCTACATATTGTGTCAGGAAACCCTCCTGCACACATTGGACAAACACCGACCCATCTAACGAACTAGAGCTATAGCTTTCCCAATCTATATCAGGAAAGTTAAAGTCCCCCATAACAACCACCCTATTACTTTCACTCTTGTCTTGAATCATCCTCGCAATCCTTTCTTCTACGTTTCTAGGACTGTTAGGAGGCCTGTAAAAAACTCCTAACTGGGTGAGCTCACCTTTCCTATTCCTAACCTCAGCCCAAACTACCTCTGATGGCGAGTCTTCATCCATCGTCCTTTCCACAGCTGTAATACTATCTTTGACAAGCAATGCCACACCTCCCCCTCTTTTACCCCCCCCTCTGCCCCTACTAAAACATTTCCACCCTGGAACCTGATACAGCCAATCCTGTCCCTGTTCTACCCATGTCTCCGTAATAGCCACAACATCGAAGTCCCAGGTACCAACCCACGCTGCAGGTTCACCTACCTTATTTCGTATACTTCTTGCATTGAAGTATACACACTTCAAATCACTTTCCTGTTTACAGGCACCCTCCTTTGAGATTGATGCCATGTTCCTAACCTCCCGACTTTCCAGGTCCTGCACCCTAAAGCTACAGTCTGGGTTCCCATGCCCCTGCAGAGTTAGTTTAAACCCCCCCCAAGAGCACTAGCAAACCTCCCAACAAGGATACTGGTGCCCCTTAGGTTCAGGTGTAGACCATCCTGTTTAAATGGTCCCACCTTCCCCAGAAAGAACCCCAGTTATCCAGATACCGGACTCCCTCCCTCCTGCACCATCCCTGTAGCCACGCATTTAACTGTTCTCTCTCCCTATTGCTCAACTCTCTATCACGTGGCACGGGTAACAAACCAGAGACAACAACTCTGTTTGTTCTAACTCTGAGCTTCCAACCTAGCTCCCTGAAAGCCTGCCTCACATCTTCAGCCCTCTTCCTACCTCTGTCGTCGGTGCCAATGTGGACCACGACTTCGGGCTGCTCCCCCTCCCCCTTAAGGACTCGGAAAAGATTATCAGAGACGTCACGTGCCCTTGCACCTGGGAGGCAACACACCAAACGTGAGTCACTCTCGCCCCCACAAAACCGCCTATCTGTGCCCCGAATTACCGAGTTCCCAATAACTATTGCTCTGCTCTTCTCCACCCTTCCCTTCTGAGCAACGGGGACAGGTTCCGTGCCAGAGGCCTGAACCGCATTGCTTACCCCTGGTAAGTCCCCCCCCCCCCCACAAGTATCCAAAGCGGTATGCTTGTTCTTGAGGGGGACGGCCGCAGGGGGTCCCTGCACTGGCTGCCTCCTCCCAGTCCCCCACACTGTCACCCATCTGTCACCCATCTGTCGGCAATCTTTGGAATTACTACTTCCCTAAAGCTCTGATCTATGATCGCCTCTGCCTCCCGAATGATCCTAAGTTCATCCAACTCCAGCTCCAGTTCCCTAACAGGGTCTTGGAGGAGCTGGAGATGGGTGCACTTCCTGCAAGTGTAATCAGCACGGACGACCATGGCATCCCTCACCTCAAACATGTTGCAAGAGGAACATTGCACGGCCTTCACTGCCATCCCTCGAAAAGTAACCTTGTAAAAAATACTAGGTCTAAAGAATAGTACAAGCAAAATGCAGCACTTACCTACTTACCACAACGGGTCTTATTATTAGGTTAGAGGAGGAGGGTGGGTGGGAGGCACTACCCCTGTAGTGCCTCGGGTTCCTCTCCTGCGCGCTTTTATAGGAAAATAAAACCTACCCGGCTGCCCCTCTGGTAGTCGTCACTTACCCCTGCTGCTCCCGCTCTTTCTGTGATGAGAGAAAAATAAACACCGTTGCCCGCTACCGATAAGTGATTTTAAAACAATCTGTCTTCCCTTAGCTGCTTCTCTTACTCAAAATGACCGTTAGCGTCGAAGGGTGAGGATTTATACTCACTGCTTTCCTTCCCGGCTGCCCCTCTGGTTGTCGTCACTTCCCCCTGCTGCTCCCGCTCTTTCTGTGAACAGAAAAAAAAACACCTCTGCCCGCTATCGTTCAGTGATTTTAAAACAAACTGTCTTACCTTAGCTGCTGCTCTCACTACTGATGAATGGACTCTCTGAGTTCATATACTGCTGATCGTGTTCATGTTGATCTTGTCGAGTGCTTGTCCTGCATAGTGTAACCTGTTTGCCTTACTCTGTCCAAGTCTATTTCCACCCTATGATCTGTCTGGCCATGCTTTCTATGATCTGCCTCCACTGCTCATAAGTAAAGTATTTCTCTGTACTGAGGTACATGTGAAAATAAATCAAACCAATCATTTCTGGATAAATTATGGAATTTCTAAGTAAGTAATCGCGGCCACTCCTCGTGTTTAGCGTCTCAATTTCTTCATCTCTCACAGCTCTACAGATTAAACACTCAGCTTTTTTCACTCTATCCTCATGATACCATCAGCCGTATCTGTGGTAAGGAGATCATTCCTTAGAAAGGAAATCAAATCTGTAGAGAGTGTTCCAAATGCTCTCTCAGAAAGACTCTACAACAGCAGGAAGATGTACCCCTGTAGTGCCTCGGGTTCCTCTCCTGCGCGCTTTTATAGGAAAATAAAACCTACCCGGCTGTACTCGAATCATCTTACAGTGAAGGACAGCATACTATTGACTGCACCCATTATTTACACAGGGTTTGATTCGGATCAGTCAGCATAGACTTGTGAGTGGGAGATCATGTTTCGTTAATTTGTTAGAGTTCTTCAATGAAGTGACCAAGAAGGTTGATGAGGACACAACGGAAAAGGCAGTCTCTATGGATTTCAGTAAGGCCTTTGATACGGTTCTACGTGGCAGGATGCTCTGGAAGGTTACATCACGTGGACGTCTGGCGGAACTGGCCAATTGGATACACAGTTGGCTTGATGGTAGGAAGAAGAGGGTTCAGTGGAAGGATGCTTGTCAGACTGGGGGCTGGGTCAATTGTTGTTTGTTTTCTATGATTTGGTTGAGAGTGTACAAGGCATGATTAGTACGTTTGCAGATGACACTAAAATAAGTGGTATCGTGATCAGTGAGGAAGTTGATCAGAAATTGCAACAAGACCTTAATCAGGTGGGGAAGTGAGCCGAGAAATGGCAAATGGAGTTTAATATGTGCGAGGTCTTGCATTTGGAAACTCAAATCAAGATAGGTGTTTCATGGTGAATGGGAGGGCCTTAAAACATGTAGTGGACAGAGAGACTTTGGCGTTCAGGTGCACTGTTCTCTTAGAGTGGTGTCACAGGTAGACAGGACAGTGACGAAGGCTTTTGGCACACTGGCCTTCGTCAGGCAGGACATTGAGTGTAGAAGTTGGGAAGTCATATTGCAGTTATCCAGGATTTTGTTAAGACCGCACTTGGAGTATTGTGTTCAGTTTTTATCACGTTGTTATAGGGAGGGTGTTAAGAAATTAGAAAGAGTGCGGGAGAAATTTACAAAGACGTTGCCAGAACCCAATCGTCTGAGTTACAGGGAGAAGTTGGATAAGCTAGGACCTTTTTTAAAAGAGTGTAGGAGACTGAGGGTGGACCTTATAGAACTGTATTCGATCATGAGGGGTGTGGATAGGGTGAATGCTTTCAATCGGTTTCCCAGGTTAAGAGAACCGAAAACTAGAGGCGATCCGTTTAATGTTAAAGGGGAATGAATAAACGGGAACCTGAGGAGTCACGTCTTTACATAGAGGGATGGTATGCTGATGAGCTGCCAGCAGATGTTGTTGAGGGGGTACATTAACGACATTTCAAAAGTATTTGGATAAATCTGTGGATAGGAAAGGACTAGAAGAATATGGGCCAAGTGCCGGGAAGTAGGGTTAGCATGGATGGACATTTACAAGTTGGGGTCGAACCAAACATCCTGAAAAGTTCGCCTCACCTCGTAATCTGCTAAAATATGAGTGACACAGATCTCCTACATTCCACTATTTAAACAAAAATGAACAGATTAGTTTCATAACTTAAATATTGAACACTAAACAACAACTGTTCACAAATACAAGCCGTTTTTCTTAACTACTTTCTATCTGACTCCAACTCTGTAAAAACATGCTGTTCCAAAAATCCACATATGAAACATTACAAACTCAAAAAAACAATGTCTCTATCTTACCCGTTGTGTTCACTCTTCCAGCTGCTGATCTCCCAGGGCCATGTTTTTTTTTAACTGCAAGTAAGTTTTACAGGAACATGTATCTTTGATAGAGAGTGTTTGAGATGGCCAGTTAGCTCTCCAGCTCTACAGCAGCTACTCTGCCGTTGGATGGCAGTGGCTCTCCCTCTAGTGCTCAAACTGCTGAGTTTATACACTCCCCATTATACAATAATTCTCATAATATGATTGCTTTCCAGGTGTCAAAACATTCATACTGAAATTCCGTTGGCTTCTGGTATCCTGAGCCTTATTTAAATACTTTGGTTGGATTTGAATTGCTGTCAAAACAGAAACCGAAACTCAGGTATCCATTTCCCAGCTAATTGTGACACTTGGAACAGTCTGACTTTTCGCTGGCATCTGTGGCTGTACTTACTATTCAGCAAAACCCGTTCTGTCTTAATGTGACCAGACATGCCTTCGACTTGAAAACACCTCCCCCTTCAGAGAAAAAAAAGAACCATCAGAACGAAAATATGGCTTCATTTTTTTCTTCTAATTATTTATCCCATTTTTATGAAATACAAAAGTATCAATCTCAGTTCTACCATTCATATTAATTCTGCACACATATATGACACTGGGAAAAATCAAATCGTATCTACACTTTTTTCTTTAAATCCGCGATAACACATCTGCTATCACATTTTTAGGAAACACAGCTTGTACATTTTAGAAGTTTAAAGTCAGTTACATAAGACTCCAATGAAATACTCCAATATTTTGGTCTTTAAATATTCCAAAACTTGTAAGAAGATTGTCGATGCTGTGCACAACCGTCTCCGATAATTTGTTTGTCATATAAACATTAAAACATTGTCAGGCCAGCACGAAACTCAATCATTCTTTTTCAATAATGGAGATTTTGTATTTTCTTCTGGCGGTTATTGAGTATTTTCGACAAGTAGCCAATTGGCCATTCAATCCCATCATCATCTTTCTGCATCAATGCATCTCTGAGACCTATATGCCCAGCATCAAACACATTTTCTCAGGGTTTCAAAATACTTTGTGTCGCTAAAACTCGTGCGGTGATTAATCCTGCTTTAAAATTCTCAAATGCCTCCTAGTACTGCTCTGTCCACCAAAATCCTGTCTTCTTCTTTTCTACATCCATCAGTAGTGCTGCTGAAGTTTCGAAAAAAAATCTTCCGATAGAATCCACTCAGTTCCAAAAACCGAACCACCTCTTTCTTCGAGAATGGTAATGGAAATTCCTCAAAGCCGTTCGTCTTTGTGTTCCATGGGGGCAACCTTCCATGTCCAAGAACATCACCTCTGACTTTGCGAATTCTGTTTTCTGCAACCAAGTTTGCTTCTTGTAATCATTCAACATGTTCTGCCAACTGTCACACGTGAGCTTTCAATCACTTGCTTAAGATCACTGCATCATGCAGATAAACTGCACAATTTGTTCATCTGGCCACAACTCTGTTCCTGATTCTTAAATGTGTCTGGTGCATTACTCATTCAGGTGACATACTTGATAACGTTTTGGTCAAATCCGGCATCTTTAACTTTAACTGACTCAACATTATTTAATTTAAAAGGGCCCACTAAACTTGGCTTTGAAGGGATTGCCTGCCGCTTGGTGGAAAGACGAATACGTCATGAACTTGGGGTCTCCATTACCAGTTTCACTTATGCCATTGGCTTAATCTCTTTTCCCACATATTTTCCCAAAGTGTCTTCCTTCAAAGACCAACATTGCTTGTCCCCGCTTACTGCAGTGAAAACACCTTTTCCCAGTGCCCTTCTTAAGCCACTGGCACTGTAGATTTATGTGTTCCACTTCCTTATAGTGAGAACACCTGAGGCATTTCATCATCTTTCAACCCCCTTGGGCGTCTTGTTCCACCTGTGGGAAACTATTGCCAATGTGCTTTACTCTATGTTTTGTAGCATAGGATCTCCCCTTCTCACAATTTCTATCCTTCATAGGATGAAAATCCTCCCAGAAGCTAAATTTCATCTCAAGCACCAATGCATTTTTACCTGCCATTTCTGCCACACTTCTCACTTCTTGCAATTTATGTTCATTCACATGAATATTTACCATCTTTGGGAGTGAGTCTTTCAACTCCTCCAGCAGAATAATCGCCCTTCAAGCCTTACATGTGATATTCACTTTTCAGGCCCACACCCCTCTATCAAAATGACTGTGTTTAATTCTTTCAAACTCAACATAAGTCTGATTTTGTTCTGTCGCTATTGTCTGAATAGCTGTCTATATGCTTCTAGTACCAATTCATAAGCACTCAAAAAAGCATGTTTTACATCTGGATAATCTCTTGACCCCTCATCTGAAAGCGCTGCGCATACCTCACAAGTTATGCTTAACAGCTGAGTCTGAACTGGCACTACCCATAAGTTCACTGGACACGCCCTAAAAGTTTTCGAATGGTATAATAAAAGGTTTTGACATTTTTCTCACAGGAATATTACAAAATATTAACATAGTTTCATACATCCCTGTGTTCTCCCTTCATCTTCATCCTGCTAATTTAGCTTTCTTACCTAATTCCCAACTTCTGAATTTCAAATTCTCTCTCTCTTTCTCATTCCTCTCTTTCTCTTTCTTCTCTCTCTGTTTATGTCTCTTTCTTTACATTCTAAATCCAGTTACCACATTTGCAATTTCAGTTTTTCTAACTCTACTGCAGTTGTCTGTTCCTCTGATACACAAAGGTGTTGACCAAATCCATTACAATTTCAACTTTCCTTTTGTCTCTGGTTAAACCGAGTTCTAATGTATCCGTTAATTCTAAAAGTATGCCCTTCCTCTGTCTTTCTAAACTTTATTGGTAAATTTGAGAATCATCTTCAAACCCCAGAACATCTTTGTTAATGTAAAAGCCATTTCTTTTAATTTAGCCAACCACAAGTAAGCAAAATTAAACAAATTTTCCCACCTGTTTTACTTGAAGATCTAGTTTAATAACTTAAGTTGTGTGATGACATTTCCTGTTCTTTATTTTCAAGTGAAGATAGATATGATCTAAATTGATGTGTTAATTTATGTACTTCTGGTTAGAACGTCATGCCTCGAAGAACTTTCGTACGTGCCTTTGTTTCGCCCGTCCCAGGATGCGTGCGTTGTTCCAGTCAAAGTGGTGTTTTTCTTTGTCTGTATGTATGGAAACTTGTGATAGTGGGTCATGTCTTTAGGTGGCCAGTTGGTGTTTATGTATCTTGGTAGCATGACAATAGGACAGTTTGAAATGGAGGAAAATGATTTCATGCTCACTGTTGAATCAGTGTGTGTTCAGATAAGTAGGATTGTTCACATGTGTACAGTATAGTCTGAATAAACAATGGAGACATAGTTAACGAAAAATGATGCACATGATGTATAACATTTGTAAAGCATTAAAACATTATTTGATTCCCATCTGAAGTGATATGTTCCCCTTTGCTCAACCTTGCCCCATTTCTGGGATTCCCTACTCCTGTCTCTCATTCTTATCAGGATGTGTGTTATAAATTCTTGCTTCTAGTGCCCCAACTTATTTCAGTTAATCCCCTTTCTACGAGGACTTAAATATATCGGCCTGTTGGGTTGTTTCCAAAACGAATGTCTCTCATATTATTGGAAATGAAAATTCTGGCATCAGGCCCAGCATTTGAACATATTACTCTGTAGTACATGCATTATGAAAAGGACGACAGCACACAGGAATTGCCAAAAAATTGGGGGATATACATCTACGTCCTTTGATAATCTAGTTTTCTCATTTTTCACACCTCCACATCTATACCCTCTCTCTCGTTCTCTCTTTGCATCTAGTTAAGAAATCCACTTATTACCTCGAGCGCGGGAGTTCTCCATTTTTGTATTTCAACGGTAGGATGGGCGCTTGAAACAGGGGCCTGCCGTAAGCGTTGAGTCACTGATCTGTGCTTTTACATTTTAAGTCAGAGAGCAGAGGTTTCTGGGAAAGGAGAGACATCCTTTTTTTATTTTTGTTCAGCTATATAAGTCAATGTTGTCTCAACCCGAGACGTTAGCTTTTTAGGGCCTCCCACCCAACCCCCCTCCTCCAACCTTAAAGACCAGGGACATATCAGGTCGGCATCACTTCGGTTTTACTTTGTGAAAAGCGAACTCGCAGGAATGGCAGTGCAGGGAGTGCAATGTTCCTCCTGCATGATGTTTGAGGTGAGGGACACCATTAGTGTCCCATCCAAGTACATCTGCGGGAAGTGCACCCTACTCTCACTCCTCCAAGACCGTAGTCGGGAACTGGAGCGTTAGCTGGATGAATTTCGGATCATTCGGCAGACAGAGGCTGTGATATAAAAGAGTTACAGGCAAGTATTGCTCCTAGGCACGTAGAAAGCTGGGCGACTGTTCGAAGGGGGAAAACAGTCAGGGGAGGGATCCCCTGTGGTCGTTGCCCTGAAAAACGCGTATACCGTTTTAGATACTTTTGACGGGGACAACCTTCCAAGGGTATGCAGTGTGGCCCAGGTCTCTGGCACAGAGCCTGTCCCTGTTGCACAGAAGGGAAGGAGCGAAAGTAGGAGAGCGTTAGTCATTGGGGACTCGATAGTTAGAGGTTCAGATCTGTTTATTGGGAACAAACGAGAATCATGGATGGTGTGTTGCCTCCCAGGTGCCACGGTCTGTGATGTCTTGGATCGTATCTTTGGGGTCTGAAGGGAGAGGGTGACCAGCCTCATGTCATGGTCCATGTAAGTACAAACGACATGGATAGAAAGAGGGAAAGGGATATAAGGGCAGGATTTCAGGAACCTAGGGTAGAAGCTGAGAGCTAAAACAAACAGAGTTGTTCTTACTGGTTTGTGTTACCCGTGCCACATTTTAGCGAGGAAAGGAACAGGGAGAGATATCAGCTGAACACGTGGTTGCAATGATGGTGCAGGAGGGAGGGTTTCAGGTACTTTGATAATTGATGCTCATTTTGGGGAAGGTGGGACCGATACAAACAGGATGGCCGTTATTGAACCAATGGGTATTAATATCCTGTGTGAGAAATATGCTGATGCTTTTCGGGTGATGGGAACCTGAGGTGTAGTTGCAATGCACAGGAGGATGAGAGTAGGGAGGAGGGACAGGATTTCACGGTCACAGGAATGTGCGGGCAGACAGCAAATTTGTCTACTTCAATGCCAGAAGTATCTGAAATAAGGTCATGTTTCAGAGATGCCGGTGTTGGACTGGGGTGTACAAAGTTAAAAATCACACAACACCAGGTTAGAGTCCAACAGGTTTAATTGGAAGCACACTAGCTTTTGGAGCGACGCTCCTTCATCAGGTGATTGTGGAGGGCTCGATTGTAACATAGAACTTATAGGAAAAATTAGCAGTGTGAAGTAACTGAAATTATACATTGAAGAATTGATTGTCTGTTAAGCCTTTCATCTGTTAGAATACAGTGATAGTTTCACTTCTTTCATGTGTAAATCTCAAAAGCCTTTTTTTTTAAAGTTGCATTCTCGGGTTAGCTGTTAACAATGGTGATAGCTAGACAACATGTTAAAAGTGTTAGCCCCCTGTGTTCTCTGTCTAGATTGATTTTTGATTCCAATCTAAATTCATGCAGTTTTTGAGCTCAGAGTTCTACATGAATGTTTGTAGTTTTGAGCAAACTACATGTAGTATATGTGTACATGTGTGTCTTTGTCTGTCTCTGTGTGTGTCTGTCTGGGGTGGGGGTTGTGAGTGTGAGAAAGTGTGTGTTTGTGTGTGTGTGTGTAGTGAGTGCAGAGTGTCTTCAGTCTGTGAGGGGGTGCATGTGTGGGGGTGTGTGTGTCTGTAAGGGTGTGTGTGGGTGTCTGTGTGTGCGTCTGTGTGTACCTGTGTCGGTGTGCATGTGAGAGTGTGTGTGTTGGAATATCTGTGTGTGTGTGCGTGTAGTGCAATGGTGATCACCTGTAATGTGACATGAACCCAAGGTCCCGGTTGAGACCCTCCCTATGGGTACCGATCTTAGCTTTCAGCCTCTGCTCGGCCACTTTCCTGAAATAAGGTGGTTGAGCTTGAAGTATGGGTTGGTACTTGGAACTTCGATGTTGTGGCCATTTCGGAGACATGGATAGAACACGGTGAGGAATGGATGTTTGCAGGTTCCAGTGTTTAGATATTTCATTTCGGACGGACAAGGCGGTAAAAGGGTGGTGGTGGGGGGCGGGGGTAGTGTGGCCTTGTTAGGCAAGGATATTATAACGGTGGCTGAGAGAACTTCTGTCGAGGACTTTCTACTGAGGTGGTGCGTGATGAGGTTACAAACAGGAGAGGAGAAGTCACACGAATTGGAGGTTTTTTATAGGCCTCTGCAGAGTTCCAGGGAGGTGGAAGAGAGGATTAGCAAAATTATTCTCGGTAGGAGTAAAAGGAACAGGGTGGTCATTATGGGGGACTTCAAATTCCCCAACAGTGACTGGAAATGCTATAACACGAGTACGTCCGAATGGATCAGCTTTTGTCCAATGTGTACAGTAGGGTTTCCTGACGCAGTATGTCGAAGGGCCGACAAGAGGGGAGGCCACACTGGATCTGGTGCTTGTTAATGAACCAGGCCAGGTGTTTTAATAGTTGTAGGTCAGCACTTTGGAGTGAGTGACTATAATTCAGTTGCGTTTAGGTTAGCGATGGAAAGGGACAGGTACATGTCACAGGTCGAGAGTTATCGATGGGGCAAGGGCAATTATAATGAGATTAGGCAAGAATTAGGATGCAAAGAATGGGGTCGCAAAATGCAGGGGATGCAAACAATGGAAAGGTGGAGCTGGTTTAAAAGATCAAATATTGTCTGTCCTTGATACATACGTCCCTGTGAGGCAGTGAGCAAGTGATAAGGTAAGTGTACTACAGAAATTGCATCTTTTGTTATACAGAATAAGGAGGCTTATGTGATGATCCAGATGAGGCGATGGAGCGTTACAGATCAGAAAGTAAGGATTTAAAGAGACAGTTAAGAAGAGCAAAAAGAGGACACGAGCAGCCTTTAGAAAATAGAATAAAAGAGAACCCTACAGCTTTCTATCGGTATGTAAGGAATAAAAGGATGATTAGGGTAGGAATAGGACCAGTCAAAGACAGAAGTGTGAATTTGAGTGTGGACCCTGTAGTGATTGGAGAGGTGCTAAACAAACATTTCTGATCAGTTTTCACTCATGAAAAGGAGAATATTGTAGAGGAGAAAAATGAGGTACGACATATTAGACTAGAAAGGATCGAGGTTAATTACGAACGGGTGTTACCAATTATAGAAGGGATGAAAATAGAGGAAGTCCCCTGGGCCGGATGAGATTTATCTGAGGATTCTCTGGGAAGCTAGGAAGGAGATAGCAGAGCCTTTGGTTTTGATATTTGAGTAGCCATTGTCCTCAGGTTTAGTACCAGATGACTGGAGGCAGGCAAATATTGTGTGCTTGTTCAAGAAGAGCAGTAGAGATTACCCAGGTGATTATAGACAAGTGAGCCTTACTTCTGTTGTAGTAAAAGCTTTGGAAATCTTTATAAGAGGTAAGATTCATTATCATCTAGCAAGAAACAATTTAATTTCAGACAGTCAACATGTTTTATTCAAGGGCAGGTCGTGTCTCACAAACCTCATTGAGATTTTTGAGAGGGTGACTAAGCATGTTGATGAGGCTAGGTCAGTTGACGTGCTATACATGGACTTCAGTAAAGCCTTTGATAAGGTTCCATATGGTAGGCTGTTGGGGAAAATGCAGAGGTATGGAATTGAGAGTGATTTAGCAGTTTGGATTAGAAACTGGCTTTCTGTTAGTAATGGTTTTTGGAAAATATTCAGCCTGGAGTCCGGTTACTGGTGGTGTGCCACAAGGGTCTGTTTTGGGACCACTGTTGTTTGTCATTTTTATAAATGACTTAGACGCAGACATAGGTGGGCAGATTAGTAAATTTGCAGATGACACTAAAGTGGGTGGAGTAGTGGACAGTGTGGAAGAATGTTGCAGGTTGCAGGGACTTGGATAAACTGCAGAATTGGGATGAGAAGTGGCAAATAGAGTTCAGTGCAGCTAAATGTGAGGTGGTGCACTGTGGGAAGAATAACAGGAAGGCACAGTACTGATTCAATGGAAAGATTCTTGGTAGTGTGGATGTGCTGAAGGATCTTGGTGTCCATGTACATAAATCCCTGAATGTTGCCACCCAGGTGGGTAGTACTATTAAGAATAATTACGGTGTGTTAGGTTTCATTTGTAGATGGATTGAATTCCTGAACCGAAATACCAAGCTGCAACTATACAAAACACTGGTGTGGCCACACTTAGAATATGGTGTACAGCTCTGGTCCCCACATTTAAGAAGGATGTGGAAGCATTGGTATAGGTGCAGAGGAGATTTACCAGGATGTTACCTGTTCTGGAAGGAATGTCATATGAGGAACATCTGAGAGACTTACATCTGTTCTCATTGGAAGAAGTAGGCTAAGAGGGGATTTGATAGAGATATACAAGATGATCAGAGGATTAGATAGGGTAGACAATGAAGTATTTTCCCTAGTATGATGACATCAGCTTGTACGAGGGGGCATAACAACAAATTGAGGGGTGATAGATTTAAGACAGATATCAGAGGCAGGTTCTTGATGCAGAGAGTGGTAAGGACGTGGAATGCCCTACCTGCTAATGTAGCCAACTGTGGTGTAAAATTCCAAGCAGTGGAATGTGGTGAAACGGTTAAAAATTATGTCCCAATACATGTGTGAATCTAACCGGAATGGAGGTGTTGCTTAGTATTACACACCTCCCCGTGTGAATCTTCTTATCTGTATGTAACCAGAATGGAATGTGTTTTTTAGCCTTGCTCTGCTGTTCACATGAATGTTTATATCTGGAAAAGAGTATATCAGCTGGAAAAGTCTCCAGTTCGGTGAGTCTGCTCCGGGGTTACGTTTAACCGCCGAGCGTGGGTTGTTGGCAACCGCTCTACGAGAACTGACGGCTCCCAGTTCCGGTAACATGTAGAGTGAGTATAAGCCAGACCCGTTGTGGCGACGCTGCGGGGAATAAAATGCCCATATTCTAGCAGACTCGCCTCTTGGTCGTTTGTTCTGTGTCAGACTACTCTCCTACGAACCTGACCTTGAGAATTTTTTAAAACACCAACTCAACCACATTAGGGAGATTTAAACAATCCTTAGATAAGCACGTGGATGATGATGGGATAATGTAGGGGAACGAGCTGAGAACAGTTCACAGGTCGGCGCACAATCATAGGCCGAAGGGCCTGTTCTGCGCTGTATTGTTCTATGTTCTACGTTCTACAACTCTTGCCCTGATGTGTCTTGCCAAAATGCAACACCTCACATTTATCTAAAATATTCTCCATCTGCCCCTCCTCAGCTCACCTAATTATGATCCCATTGTATCCTGAGATATCATTCTTCATTGTCGACTACACCACCAAATCGGAATTATCTACAAACCTACTGACCATACTTCATATATTCAAATGCAAATGATTTGTATAAGTGACAAAAGGCAGTGGACCACGATTGATCTTTGCAGCACGCCACTGGTCACAGGTCTCCAAGTTTAATGAACAAATGTCCACTGTCACGTCCTGTCTCCAATATTCAAGATGATTATGTATCTGAATGGCGAGCTCTCCCTGGATTCCAGGCAGTCTAACCTTGCTAACCAGTCTACCATGTAGAACATTTTGGTTTTCGAACTGAATTCCATAATGACAACAGCCCTGCCTTCATCAACCATCCTCATCACTTCCTCAAAACGTTTCACCAAGTCAGTGAGACGTGATTTGCAACCTACAAAGCCCTCTTCAGTCCTTGTCTTTGCAAATGCATATACATCCTTTCCATCAAAATCCCCTCCAACAGTTTAGTCACTATTGACGTCAGGCTCACCGGTCTATAGTTACATGGAATTTCTTAAATAATGACATCATGTTATCAGCCCTCCAGTCTTTTATCACCTCACCTGTGGAAATGAACAATAGAAATATATCAGCAAAGGGTTCAGTATTTTTTTTTACTAGCTTCCCACTAACTTCTGGGATCCAAGTGATCAGGTCCCAGGGATTTGTTCACCTTTTCTGTGTTTTAAAATCTCCATCACTTCTCATTGCAATATAGACACTTTTCAAGATATCACTATGTATTTTTTCATTCTCTCGCTCTTATAACCTCTGCCTCATAAATACTGAGGAAAAATACTTGTTTAGTATCCCTCCCATCTCCTTTAGTTCCACAAATAGGTAGCCTTATTTACCTTGAAGGAGCCCTATTCTCTCCCTAGTTAATCTTTTGCCATGAAACGATTTGTACAATTTCTTCAATGCTTTCGTTAACCCTATTTCTAAAGCCATCTCATGTCCACATTTTTTCTGGCCCGATTTCCGAGTTGACTATACACTTACTGTCCTCATACTCCTCGCAGGATTCACTTTAATGATTACATCAGGACATTCCTATTCATAGCTACTTTAAAACTAATAGTTACTGTATAAAAGACTTGAAACGTTAAATAAACTCTTCTTGTCCCTCTGTTATCGGCTCGGGGGGTTAAATGGCCACCTCCTGCCCCTTTGTAACAGGCTGGAGAAGCTGAATTGCCTCGTCCTGTCCCTCTGTACTAGACTCAAGACCATGAATACCCTCTTCCTATCCCTCTATAACACACTCGAGAGGCTGAATGTCGTCATCTTACCCCTCTATAAAACATTTGAGAGGTCAAATGACCTCCTCCTGTCCTTGTGTAACAGACACGAGACATTAAATGACACAGCAACCTGTGGATTACGAGCAGCCGGTAAACTGAGATCCATCCCTTCTCAGTTACAGAAACACAAACAACACAATGTACTCCAGGTGCCCTCTCAGTAACACGCCATACAGCTGCAGCGACACATGTCTTGGTTTTGAATGATTCTATCGGAAATATTTGTAATATTCCAACTTTCCACCTTTTCAAGTAGCAACAGGCTAATATGGGGTGAATGGCCTTTTCCTATCCCTCTGTAAGCGGCCCATAGTGACAGAATTGCTTCAGTCTGTTTCTGAGCAGCAGTCTCAATGGTCTGTCTCAAGGTTATGAAAGGATTTGATAACAGGGCACTTAAAACCAGGAGTACCCTCACACTGGTCAATAAGTATCGTACTTTGGGTTAAGGTATCGAGAAACTTGCCAACCTGATTGTGCTTATGCAGTCGATCTGTTATTTTTTAACTATCTCCTTTCATTAAAAAAGGAGGAACATATATAAAACCATGCAGTGTTCTGTTTATACTCTCATATACAAGGACAAAAAAAAAGATTAGAAAGATTGAAAGATTTATGGTCCATTCCTCAGCAACACTCATCCATTCCATTCAAACCCAGTAAATATTCCGTTTTATAGTGATATGAAAAGTGATGCAAGGAACTGGCTAAGTGAGCCTGTTTGTTTAGTGACTGTGATTGATGCCAGTCTCCATGGATTCTAATTATGCCACTGGAGGTTTTACTTCTCCTCTTAGCAAGTGGGTTCTTGCAATGTTTACTCCCATTGTACCAGTAGATGAATGCCCTCCGACTCGATCAGGGATCAGCAGATGCAGATACAGGGAGAAGAGAAATCAGACTCCAGGAATAGTCTGCAATGCTATAACAATGGATCAAAATCAGAGAACAGTTGCTTGGAATGTTACAACAATTGATTAAAATCTAAGAGCAGTAGACTGGATTATATTTACAACGGATCCACATCTGAGAACAGTAAAATGTAACGCCACAATAATGGTAAGGAGTTTATCCATTGGTATTTTCCAGCGTTCCTGGCTTTGGTCGACATTATCAGATCGGACATTCAATGCACTGCTGATTATTCAGTTGGGCTACTATCCTATTTTCGTTATTGCTGGTGTTCCTGGTAAGTCTTTCCATCACTATTCGTTTATTAATCCCAAAAAACCTATGGTGAACTACATTGCTATTTCCGTTATCATTCTTCGGAAAAGACAAAAACAATTTCAATTGCAAACGACAGTCATAACCACAAATTTGCGATGGGCCCACATACCTCGCCTCTCAAACACCTGAGAACATGACTGGTTACATTCCTAAACCTCCCTTTTGCCCTGAATTGACTTCTGTCTCTATCATCAAACCTATCTGTTACCAACCCCATAACATCCCCAGTCCGGATCTTGATGCCAGTGCTTTTGCTAAGTAAACCATTATCTGTGCTTTGGTAAAATTCAGACTTTACAGTTCCAGCTATCTTCTAATTACTGTTTCAGTTGCCATGATTTCGATAACAAATTTGGTCTTGTCTCCAAAGTAATTTCGTGCTCTGGAGATTGTGTCAGAGGAGTAATGTTGCTGGATATATATTTCAGAAACCCAGATTATTATCCGAATGGCACTGTTCCATGTCCACCAACAGATGATAGAGACACTTTGAGAGAATAGTAATTTCATTGGAAATGTAATATAGAGCCGCCGGTTATTACACCAAAGACACTGTTTCATATCCTCCCACAGAAGATAGAGACACTGTGTCAGAGTAGAAATATCGCTGGAGGCGTAATTCAGATGGACAGACTATTACACTAAATATGCAGTTTCGCATCGTCCCATAGTTGACAGGAACACTGTGTCAGAGCAGTAATGACTCTTGGGAAGCAATTCAAAGGAACAGGTTATTACAGTAAATACACTGCTTCCAATCCTCCCACAGTGATAAGGCTACTGTGTCAGAGTAGTAACATCGCTAGAGATGTAATTTAGAGGGAAATGTTGCTACACTAAAGATACTGTTTTGCATCCTCCCATAGATGACAAGGTCACACTGCTGATGTAGTAATGTCGCTGGAGATGCAAGTTAGAGGCCCAGGCTATTAAAGGAAAGATACTGTTTCACTTCTTCTACAGATTATAGGGACACTGTGTCAGAGTTTAATGTCTTTGGAGACGTAATTCAACAGAACAGATTATTACACGACAGACAATGTTTCACATCCGCCCATAGATCAGAGAGGCACTGTGTCGGAGTCGTAATGTCACTGGAGATGCAATTCAGAGGGAAATGATATTTCACTAAAGACACTGTTTCATATTCTCCCACAGATTTGAGGGACACTGTGTCAGAGTCGTAATTTCGCTGGAGATGCAATTCAGAGGCACAGGTTATTGCAGTAAATATTAGATTAGATTACTTACAGTGTGGAAACAGGCCCTTCGGCCCAACAACTCCACACCACCCCTACATCTACCCCTTACCTAAAACTACGGGCAATTTAGCATGGCCAATTCACCTGACCTGCACATCTTTGTGAGAGGAAACCGGAGCACCCGGAGGAAACCCACGCAGACCCGGGCCTCTGGCGCTGTGAGGCAGCAGTGC
>NC_057717.1:67064536-67104554 GCF_004010195.1 Chiloscyllium plagiosum | reverse complement strand
GGTGGGAAGTGAGATGAGGTGGGGGGAGGGGAAATGAGGAAGGTGGAGAAAACTACATTCATCCCATGTGGTTGGAAGGTTCCTAGGCGTAAGATGAGGCGCTCTTCCTCCAGGCGTCATGTGACCAGGGTCTGGCGATGAAGGAGGCCAAGGACCTGCATGTCATTGGCGGACTGGGAGGGGGAGCTAAAGTGTTCCACCACGGTGCGGTTGGGTTGGTCGGTGCCGGTGTCCCAGCGGTGTTCCATGCAAAGTTCGGCAAGTAGATGGCCTGTATCCCCAATGCAGATGAGACCACATCGGGTGCAGTGGATATAGTAAATGATATGTGTGGAGGTGCAGGTGAATTTGCGACAGGAGGCTTCGGATTTGTTGCAGGTACAGGATATCCTGGTTGGGTCCAAATTGTGTTGGTTTGAATGTAGTCCGGAGTCCATGTGGGGTCAGTTGGTTCCATAGGCAGGTGCTAAGGAAAGAGATGTGGCTGTAGTAGTGAGTTTGTCTCAGGACGTGGCTGAATATCTTGAAGGCAGAGGAGATGACCTGGGGAGTGCAGTGAGAGAGAGACTCACTGAGATCCTTGTAGAGGGAGGATGAGAGCTTCTTCAAGGTAGGCATCCTTGCAAGAGGATTCACAGTAGGTCAAGATCAACTAGGAAAAAGTGAGGACTGCAGATGCTGGAGACCAGAGTTGAAGAATGTGCTGCTGGACAACACAGCAGGCCAGGCAGCATCCAAGGAGCAGAAGAATCGACGTTTCGGGCATAAGCCCTTCTTCAGGAATGAGGCTGGTGTGCCAAGCGGGATGAGATGAAAGGTAGGCGGAAGGAATTTGGGAGAGGGGCGCTGGGAATACGATAGGTGGAAGGAGGTGAGGGTGAGGGTGATAGGCTGGAAAGGGGGTGGGGGCGGAGAGGCCGGTAAGAAGATTGCAGGTCAAGAGGACGGTGTTGAACTGGAGTAATCTACATTCATCGTGTGTACCTGCACCTGTACCTGCAACGAATCCGAAGCCTCTTCAGCCAAGTCCTGATACAAACTCGCTACTACAACCACATCTCTTTCCTCAGCACCTGCCTACGGAGCCAACTGACCCTGCATGGACTCCGGACTCCATTCAAACCAACACAATTTGGATCCAACCAGGACAACTTGTACCTGCAACAAATCCGAAGCCTCGTCCTTGGCTTCCTCCATCGCCAGACCCTGGCCATATGACGCTTGGAGGAAGCGCAACTTATGTTCCGCCGAGGAACCCTCCAACCACACAGGGTGAATTTAGATTTCTCCAGCTTCCTCATTTCCCCTCCCTCCACCTTACCTCAGTTCCAACCCTCGGATTCAGCACCGCCCCCTTGACATGCAATCTGCTTCCCGACCTCTCCAGCCTATCACCCTCACCTCTTTCCACCTATCGTATTCCCAGTGCCCCTCCCCCAAATTCCCTCCCCTACCTTTTATCTCAGCCCGCTTGGTGCACCAGCCTCATTCCTGAAGAAGGGCGTATGCCCAAAACGTCGATTCTCCTGCTCCATGGATGCTGCCTGGCAGGCTGTGTTTTACCACTACCACATTTTTCAACTCTGGTACTTCAGCATCTGCAGTCCTCACTTTCCCCTGTACACGTACTTGTCTCTCTCAGGCGACTTTCTGATCAGTAACATGAGGAAGCTCCTTGAATGAATGACCAGGCATTTCAATTGTGTGACAATGCTGTCATTTTTCAAAAAGGATATTTCTTCCCTTTTTTTTAAATACGTAGTCTTAAAGGTCAACGTGCCTACTGAAATCTTCTCAAATACGTAACTTACGAGGCTTTTAGGGTTTTTTTTAAATAAATAGTAGTCACAATGGCCAGATCGCACAGTTTTTCTTCTTGTAGTTGTAACAGTAGGAAGTTTTAGTAAATTATCTCTCGCTGCTATTCTCGCTAAAACCTCTCTTGATGCTGTTTCCTCCTCGATTGGAGAACTGTATGCAAGAATGTGTGTCTGAATGTTCGCTTTATGCAAACGGGTGTGTTTATGGGATGTTAGTATGCTTGACAGTTCATTTGTTCAAGGCGTTTTATCCATTATTCGGTTAAGGTTACGAATAGTAAAGTTATTCCAAATTCCCCTTCATGTTGTATGGATTTTCATTAGAGTGATTCAACATATTGTGTTTTGCTTAAAGTTGAGTGGTTTGACTAGTAGCATCACATCTGGAACACCCACTTCACATCTACCTTTAAAATAAGAAAAGGTTTGCGTTCAGGCTACTTTATTAAAATATTTCGAGGCAGTCTGGCTGGTCCATGGTAAACTGAGGGCTCTTGTCTGGTTCTAAATCGATCACATAAAACTGGGTTTAGAATTACAATTCCTACAGTGCGCAAACAAGCCATTCGGCCCAACAAGCCCACACCGACCCTCCGGGGAGTAATCTACCCAGACCCATTCATTTAACCTATTATTACACATTTACCCCGCCTTCGGCACCTTACCCACACATCCCTGAAAACTATGAACAATTTAGCATGGTCAATTCACCTGACATGCACATCTTTGGATTGTGGGAGGAAATCAGAACATCCAGAATAAACTCATGCAGATACTGTCGGGTATCCACCGGAAGACTATTGGTTTTAAAGTTGGCGCATGGTTGTTATTAGTCTCTTTTGTTTCAGGTGTTGAATACGGTTGGCTTAAACAGTGTTTTGTGTAGTAATGATTCCGTTATTCTCTAAGAATTCTATGGGTGGAGAAGAAGTGAAGTTGGGGGTTTTATAAAAGGTAAACAGGGCAACGTGTTGGAATTGGCAGACAAGATGGAGTTGGGGCTGCGTTTGTCTGTGCGAAAATTTGAGATAATTTCAGCTATAGCTCGGTGATTAAATTTGGTGGAACCGCCATCAGAATCTTTGGAAATGGCTAGAATTCAATTTGACATGAGGCGCCTTGAACATGAGAAGGAATTGAAACAGTTTGAATTATGACGAAAAGTAGAAATAAAAGAAAAGGAAATGAAGAAGAAAGAGAAAAAATGAGAGAAGAAAAGCAGAGAGTTTCAACTTCACAAGTTCGCAATTAGAGAGGAAAGTTGACAGAGAAGGCGGAGATGAAGGTAAATGGTCGGCTTCATGAGGAGAATAGTGAGGATGAGCAACGCTATAGTAGACAAAGATCTGATGGGGATCAGTTTACATACATCCAGGAATTGCCTAAATTTGATGAGATGAATTGGCAAGCCTGTTTAATTTCATTTGAGAAAGTGGCTAAATAAATGCAGTGGCCAGTGACTATGCGGATTTAGTTGATCCAAACAAAGCTGATAGATATTTACATCCCTATCGGCGGAGGTATCTGGCCAGTTTGAGGAGGTGAAGAAAGCCATCTGAAGTGCATATGTGCTTGTGCCAGAATCCTACAGACAGTGTTTCAAGAATCTAAACGTACGTTGAGTTTAAAAGGATCAAACAAAGTGATTTTGAAAGATGGGTAAGGGTATTAAAAACAGAGCACACCTATGATACTCTTAGAGAGATTCTTATTTTGGAGAAGCTTCCTGCAGTCGTGATAACTCGTTTGGAAGAGCAGAGAGTTGCAATGCCAAGCACAGAAGCTGAAATGGCTGATAATGATGATTTGGTTCAGAAATTAAAGTTTGGCTTCTGTGAGGAATTGAGAAGAATGTGCGATACCTTCTTAAAACATACACCTGTGAGAGAAAGGTTTACTGCCATAGGCCAGGAGTAGCAGATAAAGTGGTTACGGCATTAAGAGGTACAGAAACGGGTAATTATTGTATGCTCAGCCATGAGGAGATGTGTCATTCAGAAGGACTATTGGAGAGATGAAAAGTCCTCCATCATGTAATGTGATGTTGGAGGGTCCAATGGAAACATCAAGAGATTTATTCCACAATGGCGAAGGAGGCCTTGAACTTGTTGTTGGCGTTTCAATATTTCAGCATTTATATTGCGAATAACGTGTCTGAGACCAAGTTTTATCACTGGTCGTGACCCCTTAAAGTTTTTGGATAAATTTAGGGAGAAAAAGTGCCAGCCTGTTTCGATAGAGCTTATTATTGCTGCCATTCAATTTGAAATTATATAGTTGACAGAACGAGAAAACCTAGTTGTGAACGTTTGTATGTTTAGAGTCAGTGTAATATATATACATTGCAGTTTACTAATAGGGAATGATTAGGAGGTCTAAAATGAATCCATCTTGGTATATTGATGAAACATTATATTAAAGATGAAGTTGTGAGGATACTGTCACTTTAAAAAAGTTATTTTTCTCTTTTTTTGAAGAGAGGTTTTAAATGGAAAAGGTGAAGAATTGCTGTCTGAAAACAGTTTAAGTCAATAACTGAGGAGGCTTTTATGTTTCATTAAAATGGTGGTAACAATTGAAGGGCAGTGGGCAGCTCTCCCAGACCAGGTTTTCTCGTTGTGCTTTTAGCTGCAGTATTCAGACGCTGCTGGGGACCCCAGAATGTTTGGAAGTTTCAGTGCATGATCCCTACCTGCTATTGTTTCAGATCTTTGTAGCTGCCGTTTCTTCCTGTATCAGAAAACTGCTGTAAGGATCTGTATTTGAATATATCTTTGTGCCAAGCGGTGTATACCAATAAGCTACAGTATCTATTGTTTGTGTAAGTGTCCCAACATATAAGCTGTCTCAAATTGTTATTTTCTTTGATTGTATTTTAGCGAAAGCATTTGAATAGATTATCTTTTGCTTAATGTCAAGTGGTGTGTCCAGTCAGAACATAACTAGAACGCACAGTTCACATCTATGTTTAAAATAAGGAAATGTTTGGGTCTAAGCGGCCTTCTTAAAGTATTTTGACGGGTTCTGGTCTGGTCCATATCACTTGTATTACGAGGGGCTTCTGAATAACTCCTGTTATTGAAACGTTAATGGAGGGGCTGGGGATGGTTTGCTGAAGGTTGTGCTGTGAGCTGCCCCAGACATTCAGGGATGCCTGAGGATTTGGTGACCCAATTCTGAAAATGGAGCATGGGGACTGTAGTTACAGCATCTCGGTCTGCAACATGAACACCAAATGGAGCAGTGGCTGCAGAGTGGGGAAGCTCTGAAACCACGGAGTGAGTGTGTGTGGGCAAAGGGATCGGCTGAACCCACCCGGTTTTTCCAGGAACAGCTTCCCAACCTCCACCTAACCAGGAGCAGAGTGTGAGGAGACACTGACTGAACAAGGAACTGGTCACATAGCAGTGTCATCTCATTCAACGTGACCTGCAGCTTCACACCAGCGGGAGGATGGTGGTGCCAGTGGCTGTTAAAGTCACAGTTTCATTCAGTTTCTATGATCCAGAACTTCGCAGGCAGGAGTAGGTGACATATCCATCGTCTCCCAGCATCTCAGCATCAATGTCACCATTCGGTGATGGAGGCTGTATATGGTGGATGAGGTAAATACATTGTTTCTTCCTCAGCATGGAGCAGCCGGGTGCATCACTGTTTTCTCAGGATATTATGATTCCCGATGGTGTGCCTGGCTCCGCAGGGTCCCCATGGCAATGTAGTGAGGTAGAGGAACTGAAGGAGCTCTCACTCCATTAACGTTGCAGTGTGCCCATGCACAGTACAACATGTTGGTGAATATCCACTGTCCTGGCAGCAGTAACAGCCTCTTCTTTCAGAAGCAGTCAGCCATTCCCATCGTCTTCGGGTCTCCACTTACAAGAAATACATGTATTTTGGATAAAGGCTGTCCCTTAATATACGTTTCAAAACACCATCCCCACCACCAATCAACGACATCAAAATATTCTATGTGTACAGAGAGCAATGGCGTCACTTGGAGCATCAGGGAGCAGACGATCAGGGATGGAGCAAAACCTCCCATGTCTGAACGGGTCTGAGTGAACCCCCAATACATAGTATCACTAAGTCCTGTAATCCATCGCCATTTCAGTAACATACTGCCTTCTGTTATTCCTGTAAATTAAATGGTAGGATATATCATTTTATATTTCACCTGCCAAACTATTATCCATTTCCTTTATCTCTGTATCTATTTGCTGATTCTCCACCCTCTCTGATAATTTAATCTCTTGCTTATCACATGGACATTATCAAACTCAGTATCTGTATATCCGTTCCATCCTTCTGATCATTGATATAGATTGTAAGTAGTTGTGTGACCTCATTGGTTACGTTCTGTCAAACTGATTAAGACTGATTTATCCAGAGTGCCTGCTCCCTGTTTGATAACCAGTCTTCCCCCATTCCTGTGTAACACAGTCGAAGGGCTAAATAAGAACGAGGCGCATCAGTCAGCAATTCGGCCCCGGAGCCTGCTCCGTCATTGAATACGAAATGATTGATGTCATCACGGCCTCAGTTCCACTTTCCTGCCATATCTCCATCCTAAAACTCTGATATCTTATTGTAGATTGCGCCACATATAAAATATCCACTCCACATCTACACTTTCAATTAGTTTTAGCATTTACAGAACTCAATAAGACCTCATTTCATTCTTATAAACTCGAGAGTACTGGCCTGAATTGCTCAATTTCTCTTCATAAGAAAAACAGTTCAGTGCTGGAAGAAAACTAATGAACCTCTTCTGAATTGCCTCCAAAGCAAATACGTCCTTCTGAAAGGCACCTCAACTGTACTGCAGTTACAGCCTCACTCATGCCTTGCATTGCTACAGCAACACTTCCCACCTTTCTACTCTATCCTTTTACAAATAAACACTGAAATTATGTTTGCATTTCTCATTAATTTTGGTACCCGCATGCAAATTTTCTGTGATATGCAAGCAGACACTCAAATCCCTCTGCACCTAAGCACTTCGAAGTTTCTCTCCATTTAGATAATAACTTACATTTCTATTAAACTGGCCAACTTGAATAATCCCACATTAATCCACTTTAATTGTAATTGCCAAATGTTGGCCCATTCACCCAACCTATCCATATTTAAATTTAAATCTCGTGCATCTTCATTCTGAAGTAATTTCCCACCAATGCTAGTGTCATCAGAAAATGTGGCTATAGCATTTTATATCCCGCCAACCGAGTAATAATATCGATCGCAAATCGTTGAGGCATGGATACTGAAATCTATGGCACCCAACCAGTTGCATTTGCAAAATGAAAATGACACATTTATTCCATCTGACTGCATTTTGTTGGGTTACCAATCCTGCATTCAAGCTAATAAATTACACCTAAATCCATGTTGTCTGATCTTACTGCTTACTCTTTAGAGAAGTGACATATCCGATGCCTTCTGGAAGACCACATGTATTCCCTTTCCAAGGTTCCCACTATCCACCTTGTTTGTCACATCGTTACAAAACTCAAGCAAACAATTCAAACTCGATTTATCCTTTGTAAAACCATGTTGACTCTGATAGATTTTGGTTTGACTTTGCAAATGTCCTCAACAGTGTATTCTAATAATTTGCCTTAACTTACAATAGTTTATTTTTGCACTTTACTCCCTAATTTATACCATTATTATAAGTTGTTCCCTTTCGAAAATCTTAACATTTTCTTTTAATTCCTGTTTAACGGGCACACTTTTTAAGAGATCTGCCCCAATTGCTGTGTGAAAGGCATGTGTATCTGAATGGACTCTTCATCCTGCTGGTGTACAAAATTGGTGGGCTGATGTCTTTCTGGTTTTCCCATATTATCATCTCTATGGCCAGAATGACCTCCTCCAGTGGATGCGTGAGAGGGTTGGGGATATGGAATCTTCCTGGTGCCGTGTAACATTTTGAGGGGCTGTTGGGTCTCTCATATTTCTCCATATCAGGCTTGTGATAGTGAATGGTCTCCTCGTGCATCCCTGGGATGGGACCGAGGGAGTGATTGGTCTTCTCCTCTTCACATACAACAGACATGTGTCTGCATTACTTGCCCCTCTCTCATGAAAATGTCTCAGATAGTTTGTATCCTTATCCAATTCCCTTGCAACAGGCTACGTGGGGCTGAGTGGCCTCCTGTTATCTCAAGTCGCCGTATAATCTCTTCCAGTTCCTATGTTACAGACTTGAGGAGGCTGAAGGGACTGGTCCTTTTGCTGTATCACACGATACTTCTGCAGCATGGCCTACTCTATATCCAGTGTTATAGATTCGAGGGGCGGATTGGCCTCATCGTGGAACTGTATATCAGGTTCCAGAGGCTGAATAGCCTCGTCCCCTTCTGGTCTAACAGTGTCAAAGGCCTGAATATCCTTCTGCTGTTCCTGTGTAATGGGCTTGGGAACTGAATGGATTCCTCCATTATCTGTGTAAGTGCTTTCAGTTGTGGACTCCATTCCTGTCCTCTATGTAGAAGTAAGATCATCTTTCATTCTTGTAAACTCCAATGGCTATTGGATCAACCTGATCATTCTTTCCTTATAAGCTAACACCTTTATTTCAGCATCTCTGAGCTGCTTCCAATATAACAACATCCTTTCTTCGTTGATGAGACTAAATCTGTAAGGAGAAAGTGAGGACTGCAGATGCTGGAGATCAGAGCTGAAAATGTGTTGCTGGAAAACGTTTCGGGCATACGCCCTTCTTCAGGAATCCTGAAGAAGGGCTTATGCCCGAAACGTCGATCCTCCTGTTCCCTGAATGCTGCCTGACCTGCTGCGCTTTTCCAGCAACACATTTTCAGCTCAGCGAGACTACATCTGTACACACTACCCCAAATGTGATCTCACTAATATCCAGTGCAGCAGCAACATACCTTTATCAGCCTGCTGGAAGGTCCCCACCCAGTTTAGAGCGGTATCAGCTGTCTCGTGGAATGCACAGCATTGTTGAAAGATCATTGTCCTTCTCTACCCCTCAAGCATAACGGGAGATCTGGAGAAAATCTCACAATGACGCTTGAGAAGAGCATAACTGATGTGTCGGGATGATCTATACCATTAATCTCCCCAGAGCTTACATCGCTCAGATTCCACAGAATATAGTAAGGTGGAGCATAAAAACACCAAAGAGAAGCAAATATTGATGGCAGTTATGTATCGAAGTGAAAGCTGCAATACAAATGGTGGGCATGTTATAAAACAGGAATGATATATGGACATTTGTGGGTAGTGCAGTAACAATATGCTGTTTAAATTATATATAAACTGTGTTAGATCCCAACTGAATGCGAATGCTGGGAAAAATGGATTTCATGAGCACGTGTGTGATGGCTTGAATTAACATTCTGTCGAACACTGAGCTCGAGATCAGGTTATTTTGGAATTTGGGAAGGATGATCACAAGAGCTAATTGCAAACTTTGCTGTAAAGGACCTTTTGGGAGCAATGGCCACAATGCATTGGTTTTCTGATGCTCGAGTACACGAAAATTTTTGATTTATTTGAAGTAACTGTTATAAATCTGAGTCATGCAAGCCATGAAGGTGTGAGGAAAAAGTGGGGACTACAGATGCTGGAGATCAGAGTCGAAGAGTGTGGTGCTGGAAAAGCACAGTCAGGCAGCATACTAGGAGCAGGTGAAACAACGTTTCGGGCATATTCCCTTCATCAGCAATGAGGCTTCTGAGCAAGAAGGCTGAGCGATAAATGAGAAGTGGGTGGAGTGGGGAGAAGTAGCTGGGAATGCATCAGTGATTAAAAGTGATAGGTGTATACATTAAACCCAATGTGGCCTTCTCCGCATTGCCGAGGCAGGTGGACCATTTCAGAGAACATATTGGGACAGTAACATTGACAAAACCACTGTCTTGTGTCAGAACACTTTAACTCCCCTTCCCACTCTGCCAAAGACATTTGGGTCCTCGGCCTTCTCCATCGCTTAATACCGAACCACCAGAAGCCTGGCGGAAGAAACCCTCATCTTCTGTTTTGGGATCCTCAAACCACAGGGTTCAATGTGGATTACACCAGTTTCCCCTTTGCCCACCTTACCCTAGTCTAAACTTCCAACTCTGCTCCACCCTTTTGAACGTTCCTATGCGTTCACCTTCCTTCCGATCAATCTGGTCCATCCTCCTCTCCGACAATCACTTTCAGCCCCACGTTAATCTATCTAATAAATCAAAGGAAGCAGCTTATAAAAATGCCATGTGTTGTAGTAAACCAATCGATTCAGAGAAATGTAGACCAAGTAAAGATTTCCAAGAAACTGAGAAGAAGATGAAAAAGAGAAAAAGCATGCAAATAAAAGAAAAACATGAAGACTGCTAGAAAGCTTCTACCGCTGCATGAAACCAAAATAAAATCTAGGTCAAATGTGTGACAGTGAGTGTGCGGACAGGATAATTTATTGTCGAGAACAGAGAAATCACACGAAAAACAAACAGTTTCTTTGTGTTTATCTTGAAGGAACACTGTCCTGAATATCTCCCAGAAATACCAAGTGACCATGGGACTTGTGTAAGCAAAATCTAAGATAATTCTTATCAGTGATGAGGTCGTCTTTGAAAAGAAAGCTGGATTGAGTATTGATAAATCTGACAAACGAGATGTACATCATACAAGAATTTCAGATGAAGCAGCAAGAGACATATTGATTGTATTGCAGAGTTTCACGTTATTTTCCAATACATTCTTGAAAGGCATTTAACCAATCTGGTTTAGGCAAAGGTTATAAATATTATCAAACAATTTTGGAAAGGATAAAGATGGAGAGTGGTGAATTACAGACTAGTTAACTTGTCATCAGGTGTCTGTTGCACTCGATTACAAAGAGCATGCTACTAGATATATAGAAAGTAATAACAAAACTGGAGACTATGATAACGTATCGTTGAAAGGAAAACCATAAGTGGCAAACATTTTTTTTTGGCATGGCTTGAAGATGATTCTTGTGGACAAAGGCAATGAAGAACCAATGGATAACGTATAGTTGGATATTCAGGAGGCCTTTTTTAAGAACTCATACATTAAGCTCATAAGAAAACTAACAGCGAAAGATATTGGAAAGATCATATGCAAATAGGAACGTAAAAATTAGATTGACATTTATGTGAATGTAATTGGAATATAGAAGATGTCGTGAACCAGTTGCATAGAGTGTTGGTGAGACGAAATTAGGAGTATTGTGTACCGTTCGGAGTCCCAATCTAAGATAGAATATACTGACTGCAGAAGAGCTACAAAATGTATTCTCCAGATTAATCCTTAAAATGGCAAGATTGGCTGACGGGAAACTCAGCCTGTGATCTCAAGTTTCAAAAGATGAGAGGTGATAGCCGTGAAACTTAGAGGGGAATGGATAGCAGAGGGACATGGAGAAGTCCAAGCAGGAGAGATTAGGGAGAATCCGACGATATGCGACAGGTACAAGTAGAACAGAAAAATCAGTAGTTCGTGTCCATTAGAAACTGTGTGAAGCTGGCGAACATTGAAAAATTGTTACATGAGAGCTTCACATCTGTTTTAATTGGGAGAAATAGGATGCAGGGATAGATTTCGAGAAGATGGACTGTAAAGCTCTTGAAAAGATTGATGTAAAATACGAGCAGGGATTTGAGGCTTTGTCTGGTATAGAATTGGACCCATCCCGAGGGCTGGATGATTTCTATCACAGGCTGCTGTTGTAGTCAAGGGAGGAAAGACCCTGATTGAAAAATTTAATTAGAATCTGACCATAGGGGAGGTGCCAGAAAACTGGGAAACAGCTAATGCGATTCCACTTAACATTAAGGGTGGTAGTGATAGACCAAGGAATTATAGGCGAGCATGTATTTGATCACTGTCAGGGAAACTACTGGACAAAATAGGGAAGGAGAAAATTGAACTCCAATCAGAGTGGTAAGCTTTGATTAGGGATAATCGTCATGACTTTATCAGAGGTGGCCACAGTACAGGAAGGAAGTGAATACACTGGAGGGGATGCAGAGGAGATTCACCAGAATGTTCCCTGGGGTGGAGCGTATCAGCTATGGAGAGAGGCTGGATAAGCTCGGGTTGTTTATTTTGGAGCACAGAAGGCTGAGGGATTCAGAAGGATAGGATAATGAGGATCATGGACAGTGTGGATAGTCAGCAGCTGTTCCTTTTAGTCAGAGCTTCAAGATGAAGGAAGCACATTTTTCAAGTGAAGATTTTGAGTTTCAGAGATAATTAAAGACTTTTTTGTGCAGAAGGTGTTGGGTTCTGGTTTACACTTGCTGACAGGGGAGTTATCACAGGTATCCTCACAACTTTTAAAAAGTACTGGACAAACACTTGCAAGTGTCATAACATTCCAGGCTATGGGACTGGTGTAGGTAAATGGGAATAATATAGATCGTTCTGCATTTCTGTTGGCACAGAATCTATGCTCCTGTGAGAGTATGATGGGGAAGTTCAATCATTTAGAAGATTAAAGCAGGAATTGATGGGTTTCTGAAGAGTATATTCACAAGGGTTATAAGAGTGTACTGTAATATCTTGTTTAATTATGTCAATGTGAGAAGTATGAGAAAACAAATGTAGTTTCCTTACAGTTTGAAACCACAGAATGGAGAATGGGGAACAGGGAAATGGCAGAACTATGAAGCCATTATTTCAGTTCTGTCTTCACAGAACTTTCTAACAATACTAGGAAAACCAAGTCGGCTGTGGGAAAATGATACATTACATGGAACATAGAGCATAGTAAGTAAATGGTTTAGGAGAAGTTATTGGGGCTGAAAGTAATGGTCATAGACAACACTAACATAAATTTATGACATGGGAATTATGTTTGAGAAACAGATTGGGAGACAAATGAGAGAGAAGCAATGGATGTAAAGCACGTGAATTTGCAGAAACATTTTGGTAAAGCCCCAAGCCCAGTTTGCAAAATCAAATCTGAGTGGATTGGGGCGAATATATGGACATGTTTCTAGAACTTGCAGGAAACAGACAATAGAAATAAACAGATTTGTCAAACAAAAGCCTGACATTGCCAGTAGTGTATGATTCTGTGAGTATCACAATATCCCAGCCAACCTACCACCTTCCCTGGCTATCTCCAGTCTCACCAGCAGGACAGACACAGCAGAAGTGGTGGCACAGTTGAATACAGTTGGAATGGAATTGCTCTGGGAGTCCTCAACAGTGACTCCGTATCCCAAAAAGTCTCATGGTCTTAAATTTCACATGGGAAAGGAAACCTCCTGCTGATTGCCATGTAGCAGCCTCTCCAATCTGATGAGTCAGTACTCCTCCATGCTGACCAACACTTGGTGGAAGCACTGAGAGTGGCAAAGGCACAAAATATACTCTTGGTGGGTATTTCAATATCCACAATAAGAGTAGCTCGGCAGCAGCATTACTGATCGAACTGGTCGGGTACTAAAGGATATAACAGCGAGACTGGGCCCATGGCAGCTGATGAAGGAACCAACAAGAAGAGAATATACACTTGACCACAGCTTTACTAATCTGCCGGTTGCAAAACTATCTGTCCGTGATGGTATCGGTAAGAGTGACCACCACATAGTCATTGTGGAGACAAAGTCACACCTTCACAATGAGAATAATCTCCATCATTTTGGGTGGCACTATCACGGTGCTATATAGGACAGAATTCTAACAGATCTAGCAGCTCAAATCTGAGTTTCCATAAAAGTTTTGTGGGTCATCAATAGCAGCAGAATTGTACTTCAGCACAACCTCATGGCCTGCCATATCCCCTTCACAACAATTGCCATCAAGCCAGAGGATAAACCTTGGTCAATGAATTGAGCAGAAGGGCAAGAGCAGCACTGGGCATACCTGAAAATGATGTGCTAGCCTGGTGAAGCCAACAAATAGGACTGCTTGTGCGACAAGCAGCATAAGCAGTAAGTGATAGACAGAGCTAAGTGATCCCACAGATCTAAGTTCTGCAGTCCATCCACATCTAGTTGAAAACGTTAGAGACAATGAACAAGTCACAGGAGGTAGAGATTCCACAAATATCCCCATCCTTAATGATTGAACCTCCCAGCATTTCAATGTAAAATGTAAGACTGATGCATTCGCACCAATTTTCAGTCAGAAATGCTGAGTGGATGATCCATCTCACCGCGTCCAGGGATCCCCGGCAATTCAGTTACCAGCCATAAACCAAATTCAATTCAGTTCATGCGAAATCCATAAACGGTTGGAGGCACTGGATACATCTGAGGGTACACATACTGACAACCTTCTGGCAATAGTACGAAAAACTTGTGCTCCATAGCTTGTCACTCCCCTCCCCAAGCTGTTTCAATACAGTTACAACAATGGCTTTTCCCGATTCTGGGAAAAATTACCCCAAGTATCTCCTGTACATAAAAAGCAGAAAAATCCAATTACCGCCCAATCAGTCTACTCTCTATCATCAGTAAAGTGAGGAAAAGTGTCACTGTTTCAAGCTGCACCTGCTCAGCAATGACCTGGTCAATGACGCTAGTTTGGACTCCAGCAGAGCCAATCAGCTCCTGATCACATTACCTTGGTTCAAACATGGACAAACGAGCTGAATTCCATAAGTGGGGTGAGAGTGGCAGCACTTTAAAACAAGGCTATCTTCGACGAAGTGTGGCATCAAGGTGCCTTAGCAAAACTGGAATTAAGGGTTACCAGGCGCAAACTCACCCCTGCTTAGAATCATACCTGACACGTAGGAAGATGGTCATGGTTGACGAAGGTCAGTCACCGCAGCCGCAGGACAAGTCTGTAGGGGTCCCTCGGGCAGTGGCCTCGGCCCAAACATCTTCAGTGCTATTTCATCAATGACATTCCCTCTATTATAATGTCAGAAGTGGGGATGGTCGCCAATGATTACACAACGTTTCACAACATTTGTGACTCCTCAGATTCTGAACCAGCCCATGCCCAAATGCGACAAGATCTGGACAGTATCCAGGCTGACAAATGGCAAGTAATATTCACGCCACACAAACGCCAGACCGTGACCGTCACCATTAAAATACAATCGAACCACTGTCCATTGGCATTCAATGATTTTACCATCATTGAACCACGCAGTACCAAACTCCTGGGGGATAATCATTGCTCAGAAACTCGCTGGCCTCACCACATAAGCATGGTAACTACAAGAGCAAATCAGAAGTTAGGGATATTGGGCGAATAAATCACCTCCTGACTTCCAAACGCCTGTCCATTATCAACAATGTATAAGTCAGAAGTGTGATAGAGTACTCCCAATTTGCCTGGATGAGTGCAGCCCCAAGAACGCTCAAGAAGCTTTTTACAATCCAGGCCAAAGCAACCAGTTTGACTGTCACTTCATCCACAATGCTCACCATCAACGCTCAGCAGCAACATTTTTTTACTATCAACAAGCTGCACTGAAATGATTCACCAAAGATCCTCAGATGCCATCTTCCCATCTCACGACCACGTCTATCTAGATGGACAACGGCAGCAGATGTATGGGGACACCATCATCTTCAAGTTCCATTCCAAGCTACTAACTACCCTGACTTGGAAATATATCACTGTTCCTTCAGTGTCGTTGGGTCAGAATCCTGGAATTCCCTCCCTAATGTCATTGTAGGTCAACCACAGCAGGTGGACTGCAGCGTTCAACAAGACAGCTCCCCACCAACTTCTTAAGAGCAACTAGGGATGGGCAATAAATTCTGGTCCAGCCAGTGACACCCAGATTCAGGAAATAAATAAATTGAAAAAAAAAGACTTTTTTTAAAACACAGGAAGGCTGCTGAGGTATCTCAGGGATCGGTGCTTGTGTCCCACCTGCTTACAATATACATTAAATGTTTGGTTGCGGCAATTAAATACAATATATCAAAGCCTGCTGACAGCAATAAATGATATGGGATTGTGAATGGGTGAGGAGTTTGTAAGGTGACTGGACAGGTGGAGTGAATGGGCAAATAAATGGCAGATGGAGAGCAATGTGGGTCGAGGTGACGGCGTGCCCTTTGGTAGGAACATTAGATTGGCAACCTATCATTTGAAAAGGGATTGGTTGGAACATGTTGATCAATAAAGGACTTCTGCTCTTTCTTTTCTTCCTGCACATCCCTCTGTGTTCCATGCAGGCATGAGTTCTGAAGCCAGACGTCAATACTGGGAATGGCATTGGCACGCTGACCACTGTACACAGATCCACCAAGTTGGTAGCTGTAATATTGAAACGGATCTGGATCCCCCTGTACACCAGTCACTGTAAACAATATTTCACTAACAGAAAGCAGTTAGGAAGACAAATGGTGTGTTGACCTTCATTTCAGGGAGAGTGGAGTCCAGGAGTAAAGGTGTCTTACTGCAGCTGAACAGTGATTTGGTTAGACATCATCTCGAACATTGTACAGCATTGTGTACAGTTATGCTCTCCTGATAAAGGACCAACCTGACATTGAGGGAGTGCAGCGAAGAATGGCCAGACTGATCTCTGATATGACAGGCTTGCCGTGGGAGCACAGTTTGGAGCGATTGGGTCTGAATTCCATTGGCTTTAGGAAAATGAGTGGAGATCTCAGTGGCATATGTAAAACTCTGACAGGGCGAGACAGATTGGAAGCAGGGTTGATAATTCCCCAGGCTGTGGCGTCTAAAACAAGGGATCACAGTATTAGATACAGACAGACCATTCTGCATTGAGATAAGACTAAATGTTTGCACTCAGAGACTGGTATACCTGGGGAATTCGCTCGCACTTGGAAGCCAAGACACTGAATATAAATGCAGAATTTGAGACACTAAAGTGATGGCGGATGTGTGTGTGGGTGCGGGGGGAGGGGGGGGGGGGGTGGGGGTCAGTGTGGAAATAAAAATAAAGGGCCAGCCATCATTATATTCAATTGGATAGCAAACTCGATTGACGAGAGGGAATACTGCAGTTTTTATTTTATAGCTTCCCAAGGTCAATCACATTAACAGATATGTACATTTTGTGTGATATTTGCATTGAGGATATGATTAAACATGAAGTAGAATGGGGAAATGATCAATGTGTTGAATGGCCTACTTCTTTCCAATGTTTCTTTGCAGTCTGTGGGAAAGTTCTGTAAGTGTTGTCACAATACTCAGATGTTATGAAGGAGGTCTCTGCAGGGTCAACAGGACTGTGTTTCCCGTTCCCTTTTCCGATACCGTGGCTGGTTCCGGGTGTTCCATCTGGTTTTATCCTTTAAGTTCTCGAAGCAGTTTGATACAATTGAGGGTCTTGTTGACTGTTGAAAGACCATTGAAAAGTTTATCATATGTCTGTGTGTCTGGAGACACTTCCAGGCCAGACGAGGAAAGTACGGGAGCTTCAACTTCTGAGAGTCCAAAGGGAAGGAAATTGGAGTTTCCAATAAACATTGGCGTCAAGGTCACCATTACTGACACCGGATTGTGCATCTCAATATTTTATTAATTGTTTTTTTTTAACTTCCACCAGCTGCCAGAGCATTATGCTGGCCTGGATCAGTAATCCAGTGACATTTCCACAACAGCACCATCTCCACATGGGATCTATCAGAAACCACACTGAGCTGGTTATTTTTGTGTTGCTTCACATCTCTGTTAAAAAGAACTCCTACCAATTTGACTGTCGTGATGGGAATGAGGGAGTTTTAATTGGTCAGACTGTAATTATTCTCTTCGGGGACTGGACTTAGTTGAGTAATTGTACCCATTGCCAGAGAGATGTCAGCGTTGGAGCTGAAATGAAACAGCTTCTCCCAGGACACGGCTCGATGTGCAGCACGAGTCTTCAGCCCCATTGCAGGGATGGGGTCAGGGCCCATTACCTTTGTCGTATCTACTGTGTACCAGTTATTTTTTCATGTCACGTGCAGTGAATCGATTTGGTTGAAAACTAACACCTGTGATTCTGTGAGCATCATGACGAGGGTGAGGTGGATCATCAACTTAACACTTCTGGCTGAGGATGGTGCAGATACTACATCCTTGTCTTTTAAACTGAGGGTGCAGGGGATTTCCGTTAGTTACGTCTGGGGATGTTTGTGGAGCCCTTTCCTCCATCATTTGTTTAATCATCCATCACCATTTCTGTCTGAATATGGTAGGACTGCAGAGCTTCAAGCAGATCTGTTGGTCAAGTGCGGTTACATAAATGGGTTAACACGAGGTTTAGGTTCACGTGGTTCTGACCCTAACATAGTCACCCACACTCGCCACAGATCGGTTTCATGGTAATTGTAAATTAAGGGATTATCCTGGGGGGAACGTTACAGATACAATTCTGCTTCTCCTGCTAATGATGTAGAACAAGATGAATACGCAGTTTTCAGCTGCAATATCTGAAATGCAATTCTTCTGTCTGTCCCCATTTCACATCTAGACCCATTCAACCATTAGCCCAATACTCAGTAACCTACTCTGGTTTCAGATGTGGTAATACCTGCATTTTTAAATTCTTATTCTGCTGAGGGTCTCTCCCCGAGTAATGCTACCAATCTGACACATTCCACAAACACATTTAACTGATTTTAATTCAATTATTTAATTCATCTTATTTTTCTTCCTTGTGTAATGCTATTTTCTGTGTTTAAAGTGAATGTGTTTCCCATTGTTTCTCTTCCTGACCATGATTATGAGGTCTGTAGTGTTAGTGATGCCAGACCTATGCAGTTTCAGAGCCAATGAATTCTCTGGATTCCCAATAATCTTCAACATATTGTATGTTTTCTCTTTTGGTTTCATGATGTCCCTGCCTTGCCTTATATCTCATGGCTGCCTTGTCCTCCCATGAGTATGTTTAATCTTCATTGTAATGAATTTCTGATGTTATCTTCCGAATTATCAACAGAAACGTCTGCCAATGCTGCTCCATGGCCTTTCCTGCTCGGACCCCCTTCCAATTAACACTGTCTTTGTAACTACATTTCTCAACTATGATCACATTACATCAAAGCACAGCAATGGATATAAATCAAAGGAGGGAGTCTTGGAAGACTAATTGGTGGATTTCTTAACTAGATACAAAGAGAGAACGAGACAGAGGATGCACATCTGGAGATGTGAAAAATGAGAAAACTAGATTATCGAAAGTCGCAGATATACATCCCCCAATGTTTTGGCAATTCTTTTGTGCTGTGGTCCGTTGTATAATGCATGTACTACAGAGTAATGTGTAAAATGCTGGGTCTGATGCCAGAATTTTTATCTCCAATAATATGACAGACACTCGTTTTGGAAAGAACCCAACAGACCGATATATTTAATTCCTGGTAGAAAGGGGATTAACTGAAATAAGTTGGGACACCAGAAGCAAGAATTTATAACACACATCCTGATAAGAATGAGTGACAAGAGTAGGGAATCCAAGAAAGGGGGAACATATCACTTCAGATGACGATCAAGTAATGTTTTCATGCTTTACGAATGTTATACATCATGTGCATCATTTGTCGTTAAGTCTGTCTCCGTTATTCATATATGAACAAGTTAACTTATCTGAACACACACTGATTAAACAGTGTGCATAAAATCATTTTCCTCCATTTCAAACTGTCCTGTTGTCATGCTACCATGATACATGAACACCAACTGGCCAGCAAAAGACATTACCCACTATCACTAGTTTAAATACGTACAGTCAAAGAAGGACACCACTTTGACTGGGACAACACATACATCCTAGGACAGGCGAAACAAAGACATGCACGAAAGATCTTCGAGGCATGATATTCTAACCAGAAGTATATTAATAAACACATCAATTTAGATCATATCTACCTTCCCTTGAAAATAAAGGAGAGGAAATGACATCACCCAACTTAACAAACCAAGACCTATGAATAGAGAGTTGAGACATATCATGACTTTCATTGATGATGCTTCCTAGTCAAAGTGACGAAACATCTGAAACAAAATTTCAAGCTCAGCGAGCTAACGTACATACTTATCAATTGTTATTTTTCTTTTATTAGTTGAATTTGCGACTTCGCTGTCACTCATGTTTCAACAGATTAAGAGGCGAGGTGAACTCTTCTGGGTGTGTGGTTTCAATTGACCGAGGGGCTCGATATTGATATCATAACAGTTTGAGGAACTTATCGTATGGGATTTGGACAGATATGAAAGGATTTGGGGGATAAAAGGACCCAGCAGATTCCATCACTTGGCAGTTAGTGACCTAGATCTTCAAATATAACAGGTGAGAAAATGTATTTAATTTTGTTTACTTGTGGTTGGTTAAGTTGAAAGAAGTGGCTTTTAACGTTATTAAAGAGGTTTCAAAATGATTCCCAAATTTGCCAAGAAAGTTTAGAAAGATAGAGGAAGGGCATACTTTTAGAATTAACAAATTGATTAGAATGGGGTTTAACCAACGAAAAAAGAAATGCTGAAATTATAAAGGAGTTGGCCAAGCGCTTTGGTGTATCAAAGAAATAGACAACTGCAGTCGAGTTCGAAAAAAATGAAATTGCGAATGTGGTAACTGGAGTTAGAAGATAAAGAAAGAGACAGAAAGAGAGAGAAGAAAGAGAAAGAGAGGAAAAATAGAGAAAGAATTTGAAATTCAGAAGTTGGGAATTAGATAAGGAAGTTAAATTAGCAGGATGAAGATGAAGGGAGAACGTAGGGATGTGTACAACTATGCTAATATATTGCCATGTTTCGGTGGCAAAAATGTCAAAATCATTTTTTATTTCAATTGAAAAATTGGCTCAGCAGATGGCATGTCCAGTCAACTTGTGGGTAATGCTGCAGTCTAAGCTGGTGGGCAGAACTTGTGAGGAATGTGCTGTGCTGTCTGATAAGCGGTCAAGACATCATGCAGTTATAAAACATGATTTTATTAATTGTGCCGATGGTTTAAGAAGGTCACTGGGAAAATGTGTTTTCACTGCTGGAAGGTGGGACAGACAGTGTTGGGCATTGAAGGAAGACACTTTGGGAGAAGATGTGGTAAAAGAGGCTAAGTCAGTGGCATTAGTGAAACAGTAAAAGAGAACCCAAGTAGAGCCGAGGAGCTGCAGACGACTGCACAGCCTAGGCTGGGCTGGGTATTGAGTTAGTGCCTGATCTCGATAAAGAATTCGCCTCTGTGATAAAGTTTACTGAGAAAGAACGGGGTGGGGGGCATGGGGAGTGGGGAAGGACAAGAAATTCTAATTTTGCGAGACACGGGATCTGCTCAGTCTCTAAATTTGAGAAGTAAAGCATACTAGATCAGGTAGCATCTGAAGTTGCGGACAATTGATAAATCAGGCATAAACCCATCGTCAGGAATGTGGCGGGGTGGACAAGGGAGCTGAAAGAAAAATAGGAGGGTAGGAGCTGGGCTGGCGGGAGGGTCACTGGGAAGGCGATAGGAAGATGTAAGTGGGAGTGATAGTGATATGTCGGAGGGGAGGATGGAGTGGATAGGTGGTAAGAAAGATGTTCAAGACAGTTCAAGTGTGTTAAGTTGAACAGTTGGATCTGGGATGAGGTTGGGGAGGGGAGACTTGGAAATTGGTGAAGTCGACGTTGATGTTGTGTAGTTTGAGGATTCCAGCTGTCCTACCGCCTATACACTTTATCCTCCTCTCCGACCTAAGTACATCAACCCCCCTACATCTACCAATCGCCTTGTAAGCAAACTTCCACCCAGCACCAGCCCTCCTCCTATTTAATTCTCAGCCCCCTTCGGCCTCCCTTATCCCCCACTTTCCTGATGAAAGGCTTGTGCCCGAAACGTCAACTCTCCTGCCCCTCGGATGCAGCCTGTCCTGCTGTGATTTTCCAGCACCATGCGTTCATATATATATATATATATATATATATAAATTATGTGTGTGTATGTATACATTCCTTTTCTGCTATATATATATAATACACACACACACACGTACACACACAGAAAAGGAATCAGAATATATTGTCGAACGTTAAAGATAGAATCCTAAAATTAAATGGAGACCACCATAGGCTAGTGCAGAATGGAAATGGGTTGAAGGGCACCAGATTGTGGAGATGGTAGCATATCGTGTTGCGGGTAGCATATAAACTAACTGCAGGCAATCACTATGGTTTACAGAAGACTGAGGCTCAGATACAAAAGCATTTCTAGATGGCCAGGACTGCACAAGGACGTGGTTATTTTTTGTCCTACCACTTATCAACTTCACCCTCCCCTCCGACCAATTTGCATCTACACCTGCACCATCTACACCACCTGCATCTACCTATCGCCTTCCAAGTTACCTTCCACCCAGCTCCACCCCAATGCTCTTATGTATTTCTCAACCCCTTCCCCCTCCCTGATCCCCAAATTCCTATTAGAGTTATAGAGACATAGAGATATACAGCACGGGAACAGACCCTTCAGCCCAACCCATCCATGCCAACAAGATATCTCCATACAATCTAGTCCCACCTACCATCACCCGGCCCATATCCCTCCAAACCATTCCTGTTAATATACCTATCCACTGCCGTTGAAAGTTTGCAATTGTACGAGCCTCCACCACTTCTTCTGGCAGCTCATTCCATAAACATGCCTCCCTCTGTGTGAAAAGGTTGCCCATTGCGTCTCTTTTATATCTTTCCCCTCTCAACTTAAACATACGTGCTTTAGTTCCTCCACCTCAGGGAAAAAGACTTTGCCTATTGATCCTATCCACGCTCCTCATAATTTTGTAAGTCTATAAGTTCACCCTTCAACTTCAGATGCTCTAGTCTAAATAGCCCTTGCCTATTCAGCCTACTGTATAGCTCAAATCATCCAGCCCTGGCAATATCCTTGTAATTGTTTTCTGAACAATTTCAAGTTTAATAACATCTTTCCGATAGGAAGGAGACCAGAATTGCATGCAATATTCCAACAGTGGCCGAACCAATGTCCTGTACAGCTGCAACATGATCTCCAAACTCCTGTATTCAATACTCTGACCATTAAAATAAAGCATACCAAACGCATTCTTCGCCATCCTATCAACCTGCGACTCCACTTTCATGGAGCTATGAACCTGCACTCCAAGGTCTCTTTGTTCAGCAAAGCTCCCCACCGCTTTATCATTAAGCATATAAGTCCTTCTACGATTTGCTTTTCCAAAAATGCCGCACCTCGCATTTGTCCTAATAATCTCCATCTGCCACTTCTCAGCTCATTGGCACATCTGGTAAAGCTCCTATTGTAATCTGAGTTGAAAATGTGTTGCTGGAAAAGCGCAGCAGGTCAGGCAGCATCCGAGAAGCAGGAGAATCGACGTTTCGGGTATGAGCCCTTCTTCAAGAAAGGGCTCATGCCCGAAACATCGAGTCTCCTGCTCCTTGGATGCTGCCTGACCTGCTGCGCTTTTCCAGCAACACATTTTCAGCTCTGATCTCCAGCATCTGCAGTCCTCACGTTCTCAGATTGTAATCTGAGGTAACTTTCTTCGCTGTCCACTACACCTCCAAATTTGGTGTCATCTGCAATCTTACTAACTGTACATCTTATGCTCACATCAAAATCAATTATGTAAATGACAAAACGTAGAGGACCCAGCACCAACCCTTGTGGCACTCCATGGTCACAGGCCTCCAGTCTGAAAAACAGCTTTCCACCACAACCCTCTGTCTTCTACCTTTGAGCCAGTTCTGTATCGAAATGGCTAGTATACCCTGTATTCCATGAGATCCAGCCTTGCTAACCAATCTCGCATGGAAAACCTTGTCAAACACCTTCCTGAAGTACATATAGATCACATCTACTGCTCTGCCCTCATCAATCCTCCGTGTTTCTTCTTCAAAATAAAGCACTCAAGTTTGTGAGACATGGTTTCCATGCACAAATCCACGTTGAGTATCCCAACTCAGTCCTTACCATTCTAAATACAGGTACATCCTGTCCCTCAGGATTCCCTCCAAAACTCCCCACCACCAATGTCAGGCTCACTGGCCTACAGTTCCCTGGCTTGTCCTTTCCACCATTCATAAACAGTGGCATCACGATAGTCAACCTCCAGTCTTCCAGCACCTCACCTGTGTCTATCCATGATACAAATATCTCAGCAAGAGGGTCGGCAATCACCTCTCTAGCTTCCCACAGAGTTCTAGGTTACACCAGATCAGGTACTGGTGATGTATCCACCTTTATGCGTTTCAAGACACCGAGCCCTTCTTCGTCTGTAATTTAGACATTTTGCAAGGTGTCACCATCTATGTCCGTATATTCTATATCATTCACATCCTTTTCCACAGTAAATACTAATGTAAAATACTCGTTTAGTATGTCCCCAATTTTCTGCGCCGTTACACGCCTTGCCGATCTTTGAGGGGCCCTATTCTCTCCCTATTTACCCTTTTGTTCTTAATGAAGGACTTTTTTCTGAAACATAAACTTTCCTTAACCTCGGATGCTTCCTGACGAGGTCTGCTTTTCCAACCCAACACTTTTCAACTCTGATCTCCAGCATCTGGAGTCCTCACTTTGTCTCGGCCTCTAATAGTAAGAGATGGAAGTATTTTAACTCTTTCTGACATGTTACTCAGGAGCATGAAAATTTGTGGAATGTGGTCAGAAAGTAAGCATTCCCTTGTCCAACATCAGATTGGGGTGCCAAATTAAGATTGGGGAAGTAGCAGTGAGAGTGAGTGACAGAGTGTCAGTTCCAAAATTCCAGCTTGTGCTTGGGAACGAGTTAACAGGATCCAAGTTGGGAGAGGCACCCCTTGTGGTGGAGAAGTCAAAGGAAGACTAGGGAACGGGGGATTTAAAAGAAAAATACCCAGGATATTTTTTCAAGACTGCGTAGAAACAAGATCCCACTGTCATAAGTTACAGCAGGAAGGAAAAACGAAAGGAAAAGAGAAAAGAATTGATGTTCAGTTAACTGACACCATGTTTGATGCAACGGCGCAGGAAAAACGTGAACCAGCAGAGGGTCAGGCAGAGGTGTTTAGTGCAGAAGGGAAATTGGCTGAAGTGCACCAGATTGTGCAACTGGTAGCATACAGTGTTATGGGTAGCACGTGAACTAACTGCAGGCGATCACCTCGGTGTACAGAAGACTCAGGCTGAGGTATAGAAGCATTTCTCGTGGCCTGGAATGCGCAAGGACGTGGTTAATTATTGTTGTACATGTCATACGTGACAAATGGTAGCTAAATCACAGGCAGTAATAATACCAGCATCTTTGTTGCCATTTCCTGCATTCGTAGAATCTGTCAGGTGATTTATGATTAATTGTGTAGCTCACCTTATCCAAAATTAAAGTGGAAACCAATATTTGCAAGGTGGCACAGTGGTTAGCGCTGCTGCCTCACAGCGCCAGAGACCCGGGTTCAATTCACCGCCTCAGGCAAATGACTGTGTGGAGTCTGCACATTCTCCCCGTGTCTGTGTGGGTTTCCTCCGCGTGCTCCGGTTTCCTCCCACAGTCCAAAGATGTGCAGGTCAGGTGAATTGGCCATGCTAAATTGTCCATGGTGTTCGGTAAGGGGTAAATGCAGGGGTATGGGTGGTTTGCGTTTCGGCGGGCCGGTGTGGACTTGTTGGGCCGAAGGGCCTGTTTCCACACTGTAAAGTAATCTAATCTAATCTAAAAAAATCTAATAATGGATGTGTCTACCAGATTTCCAGAGCCAATTCCATTACGGAGTTTTAAGGCAAAAGGGGAGGTGGAGGAGTTGGTAGATTTCTCACTGTGGGCTACGCAGAAAGATTCAGTGCGACCTCGGGCCTCATTTTACCGCTCAGCTGTTTAAGGAAGACATACATCACTTCAAATCAAGTGCGTTCCATTCTTAATTCCAGGGAGCCTTGGAAAGTTAGCATTAGACGCTGAAGACGAAGTTAACAGCTTACTGATAAGATTGCCCGAATGATTGGGATAAAGTTGTCCCATTAATTTGCTTGCCATCGGAGATGCCCCAAAGAAATCTACTCAGTTTACTTCCTTTGAGTTAATATTCGTACATGTAGCTTAATTCAGATAAATGCGAGTTGCTGCATTCTGAGAAAACAAATCTTAGCAGGACTTATACACTTCATGGCAAGTTCATGGGGAGTGTTGCTGAACAAAGAAATCTTGGGGTGCAGGTTCATAGCTTCTGGAAAATGGAGTAGCAGGTAGATAGGATAGTAAAGAAGGCGTTTGGTATGTTTAGTTTATTGGTCAGAGTATTGAGTACAGGAGTTGGGAGTCATGTTGTAGCTGTCCAGGATATGGGTTAGGCTACTGTTGGAATATTGCGTGTAGTTCCGGTCTCCTTCCTATTGGAAATATGTTGTGAAATTTGAAATGGTTCAGAAAAGATTTACATGGATGTTGCCAGGGTTGGAAGAATTGAGCTATAGGGAAAGGCTGAACAAGCTGCCGCTGTTTTCCTTGGAGTATCAGAGGCTGAGGGGTGACGTTATAGAGGTTTACAAAATTATGAGAGGCGTGGATAGGGTAAATAGGCAAAGTCCTTTCCCTGGGGTTGGGTAATCCAGAACTAGAGGGCATAGGTTTAGGGTGAGAGGGGATATATATAAAAGAGACCGAAGGGGCAACGTTTTCACACAGAGGTTAGTACATGTATGGAATGAGCTGCGGTCGGCATGGCCGGGTTGTACCAAAGGGTCAGTTACCATGCTGTACAGCTCTTTAGCTTTTTGACTCTAAGTGCGAGGTAATTTGAAATTAAATCAATACTAATTAATTGACAGGACCGAAGTCGGAGATCTCACACTTGAATGATATGTGTGGTGAGGAAGAGATTAGATCGACTAGGTGAGTTAGAGAAACAGCACTTGAAGATGGTACAGCAGAGAATGAAGCATATGGCAGGTGTAAACTCTGAAACTTTGACGATTTCCCGTGGGGATGACGTATTAGTATTGCGATCAGTGGTAGGAAATCCTTTCAAAGCCACCTTTAGTGGACCCTTTCAAATAAAAAAAAGTTGATTCATTTTAACTATCGGGTAAATATACTGGATATGACAAAAATGTTATCGAATATGTCATGTGAATGAATGATACACCAGTCATATTTAAGATTCAGGAACAAAGTTGTGGCCAGATGAACAAATTGTGCAGCTTATCTGTATGATGTAGTGTTCTTTAGAAAGTGATTGAAAGCTCACGTGTCACAGTTGGCAGAGAATGTTGAACGATTACAAGAAGCAAATTTGGTTATAGAAAACAGAATTCGCAATAACAGAGGGGACGTTCTTGGGACATTACATTGGACATGTAAGGGTGACTCCGTGCAACACAAAGACGAAGGACTTTGAGGAATTTGGAAGATCATCCTCGAAGAAAGTGGTGCTTCGATTTTTGGAACTGAGTGAGTTCTATCGGAATTTTGTTGCAAACTTCAGCAGCGTATTGGCACCACTGATGGATTTACTAAAGAAGCATACGGAATTGTGGTGGACAGAACAATGCCAGGAGGCAGTTGAGAATATTAAAACAGGATTAATCACCGCAGCAGTTTTAGCTACACCAAAAATTTTGAAACCCTTTGAAAAATGTGTTTGATGCTCGGCATATAGGGGTCGGAGATGCATTGATACAGAAAGATGATGATGGAATTGAATGGCCAATTGGCTACTTGTCGAAAAAATACTCAATACTCACCAGAAAGAAAAACACAAAATCTCCGTTATTTAAAAAGAATGATTGTGTTTCATATTGGCCTGACAATATTTTAATGTTTATATGACAAACAAATTGTCTGAGATGGTTGTGGGTAACAACGAGCATCCTCTCGCATTTTTTGCAATATTTAAAGACCAAACTATGAGACTATTTCATTGGAGTCTTATGTTACCGACTTTATACTTACAAAATGTACACGATGTCGGTACAAAAACGTGAAAGCAGATGTATTGTGGCAGATTTAAGGGGAAAAGTGTAGGTAAGATTGGACTTAGTCCAGTGTTATACGTGTGTGCAGAATTAATATGAGTGGTATAACTGAGATTAATGACTATTGCATTTCATAATAGTGGGATTAATAATTGGAGGAAAGTAAATGAAACCACATTTTCATTCTCATGGTTTGTTTTTTACTGAACTGGCGACTTGTTATGAAGCCGAAAGTATGTCTGGTCACTTTAAGACAAAACAGGTTTTGCTGAATAGAGTTAAAGTTAAGGTTCAGACTGTTCCAAATGTTACAATTAGCTTGGAAACGGATGATTGAATCTTGGTTGCTGTTTAGATAATAATTCAAATATAACCAAAGAGTTTGAATAACGCTCAAGATATAAGAATCGTACGGAACTTAAATATTATTGTTTCGACACCTGATCAAATTATGAGAATTATTATATCGTGGGGAGTATATAAACACAGTATTTTGAACACTAGATGGAGAGCCACTGCCATCCAACAGCAAGGTAACTGCTGTAGAGCAGGAGTACTAACTGGCTAACTCAAACACACTCCACCAAAGATACATGCTCATATAAAACCTACTTGCTGTAAAAAGAAATCACCCAGGGAGATCAGCAACTGAAAGAGTGAATACAGAGGGGAAGATAGAGACTGTGTGGTCTTGAGATTGTAATGTTTAATACGTGGGATGTTGGAATTGCGTACTTTTAGGGAGTTGGAGTCAGATAGGAAGTAGTCCAGCAAAGGGGGGCTTGTATTTGTGAATAGTTGTTGTTTAGTGTTCACTATTAAAGTTAAGAAACTAACTTGTTATTTTTAAAAAAAAAATAGTAGAATGTAGGAGATCTGTGTCGCTCATATTTTAACAGATTACGAGGTGAGGCGAGCTTTTAAGGATGTTTGGTTTAATTAAATGTGGGTTCCGACTCCGCCTTGTTCTTGTCCATCCATGCTAACCCCACTTCCTGCAGTTGGCCCATAACTTCCTACTCCTTTCCTATCCACATATTTATCCAAATGCTTTTGAAATATTGTTCATGTACCCCCTTCAACCACATCTACTGGCAGCTCATCCACGTACCAGTCATTGTTTAAAGAAGTGGCCCCTTAGGTTTCCTTTTACTCCTTTCCCTCTATACTTAAACTGATCTCCTCTAGTCCTCGATTCTCTAAACCTTGGAAAAAGACTGAGAATACTCATCCTATCTGTACGCCTCATGATATTATAAAGCTGTATAAGGTCCCCGCTCGGTTTCCATCACTCAAAAGAACAGATCCTAGATTGTCCAATCCCTCCTTATAACTCAGATCATTGGGTCCTAACAACGTCTTTGTGAATTTCGTCTGCACTTTTTCTAATTTTATAACATCCTCCATATAACAAGGTGACAAAAACAGAACACGATACTCCAAGTGCGGCCTTACCAAAGGCCTGTGTAACTGAAACGTAACTTCCCAACTTCTACATTCAATGCCTGGATTGACGAAGGCCAGTGTGCCAAAAGCCTTCTTCACTGCCCTCTCCACCTGTGACTCCATTCTCAGAAAACCGTGCACCTGAACGCCGAAGTCTCTCTGTCCAGAATACTCCTTAAGGCCCTCCCATTCACCGTGCAACTCTTATCTTGATTTGAGTTCCCAGAATGCAAGACCTCACACATTTATAGTAAATTCCATTTACCATTTATCGGCCCACTTGCCAACCCGATTAAGGTCCTGCTATGATTTCTAAAAAGCTTCCTCACTGATCACGATACCACTTATTTTCGTGTTATCTGCAAACTTACTAATCATGCCTTGTACATTCTCAACCAAATCATAGATAACAAACAGCAATGGACCCAGCCTCTAGTCTGACAAGCATCCTCCTACTAAACCCTGTGCGTCCTACCATCAAGCCAACTGTGTATCCAATTGGCCAGTTCCCCCAGCATTCCACGTGATGTAACCTTACAGAGCAGCCTGCCATGTGAAATCTCATCAAAGGCCTTACTGAAATCCATAGAGACTACGTCTACCGCTCTGACCTCATCAAGCTTCTTGGTCACTTTATCAAAGAACTCTAACAAATTTGGGAAGCATGATCTCCCACTCACAAGTCTATGCTGACTGCTCCGAATCAAACCCTATGTAAGTAATGAGTGCAGTCAAGGGTATGCTGTCCTTCATTGGAAGATTATTCGAGTACATAAATGAAGCCATCTTCCTGCTGTTGGACAGCCTTGCTGAGAGAGCATTTGGGGCACTCTGTACAGATTTGATCTCCTTTGTAAGGAATGATCATGAGGATAGAGTGAAGAAGCTGAGTGTTTAATCTGTAGAGCTTTGAGAGACAAGCAAATGGATAACGCCGTAACACGAGGAGTGGCAGGGCTCACTTATTTCCAAAAGGGACATTGATAGAGTGAGAAATTTCATACTTTACCCAGGATTGATTGGTCTGATTCATTGTCACGTGTACCTCAGTACAGAGAAACAGTTTATTTGTGAACAATGGAGATAGATCATAGTAAGCATGGCCAGACCGATTAGGGTGTGCAAATAGACTTGGATAGTCTTAGGCATACAGGTTACACTGCACAGGATGTACACGAGACAAAATAAACATAAAAAGATCAGCATTATTTGAATTTAGATAGTCCATTTCCTAATTCTTTATATGCCTTTTATTAACTCTCCCCACATTATTGGGCAGTCGGTGTGTGACTCTGTATCGAACGTCATGTTGTTCACAATCCATGATAGCAGCCACAATATCTTCCATCTGAAACAGGTAGGCATTCCCACCAGCTTCCGCCCTACATAGAGAACACCTGCCCTCTTGGAGATGAAAGGTACCTTTTTGAGACTTCACACAAAACATATGGCTTCCCTCCTAACCTCTAGAAAACCACGTGGAAGTCCCACGTGTGTATCATGAGCAACAGAGCCACGCAGAACAACGTGGAGAAGTCTTTCTGTGCAACCTCTGCTCCACTTGTTCACCATATGAGACCATCAACTAGGAGACAATGTGGACTGCTGATGCTGGAGATCAGAGTAGAGGGTAGATTGCTGGAAAATCACAGCAGGTCAGGCAGCACCTGAGGAGCAGTAGAATGGATGTTTCAGGCATACGACTCTCATCAGGAATCCGCTCTTTCTGTCCTTGTGTAAGTGCATTGAGGGGAGAATGGCCACCTCATTTTCGCGCATAAGCGTGTCAAGGGGCTGAATGGCCTCCTCTTTTCATGTGTAAGTGACACAAGGGCTGAATAGCCACATGCTGCTACTGTGTAAGTGACTCAAGGGACTGACTTACTTCTTCCTCGCCGATTGGACAGGGCCAAGGGCCTGTCTGGGTTACCCTTGATTCCTGTTTAACAGATCGATGAGCTGATTGGTGTGACAATGCTGTAGCTTTAAGAGGTTATTTTGTTCTTTTCTTTAATAAAGAGATTGATCGATTGTTACCAAGCTGGCTAGTTAAGACCACTTGAGTAAACAGTGAGGGAGGACTTAAGTTTATTTTAATACAGCCTGAATGGGTGTGGCCAGCTCTCACAGATTAGGATCTCTGGGTTTTGGTTTCTCAGTAACATCAGAAGCTATTGGGTTCTCCACAGAATTAAAAGCTCCAGTGAATGTCTTCTGGCTGCTACTCTCTCTGAATGATTTCCTGATGCTGTTTTTAATTCCTGAATGAGAAATGTTTATGAAAATCTGTGTCTGAATATTCCTTCTATTTAAAGGCTGTGTTTATTTGATTTTCCTATATTTGAACAGTTCATTAGTAATAGTTCCTAGATCTATTATTCTGTTAACTTGTCCAATAGAATTACGTTATTCTAATTTCCTATTTATTTGGTTTCTTTCCACTTTTTGTGTTTAAATAAATGGTGTTTTGCTTCATATCGGTAGTTTGACCAGTCTCATTGCATCTGGAACGACACTTTACATTTCCTTTAACATAAGAAAACATCAGAGTCTAGGCTATTGTCTTCAAACTTTTTCGAAGGGCTCTGGTGTGGTCCATCACACTGGACTCCTTCTCTTCCTGAGTAATATGCTGGAGGCACTGAATGGGCTGTCCCTGTTCTTCTCCAATAGTGTCAATGGGCTGAATGGATTCTTCATATTCCTGTGAAACCAGCGTTAGGTGATGAATGAACTCTTGTTTTACTGTGGCAATGTGCAGTGTCAGGCAGTGCTGTTACATGAATGTTACAGACCCTTTAACAACACTAGCCTCAATGGAGTCTGGGTCTCGCTGCACATGGACACACATCAGTTCAGGAGCTGATGGGGGCAAACCATTCTGAACATTATAGAATCTTCAGTGACCATCTCTACTTCTGACTTATGTTGGGGAGGGTAAGGGCGGGGAGACATTGATGAAGCAACTGAAGATGTTTGTGAAGAGGAAGTTACCGTGAGGATCTCCCACAGAGGCGACCCAGGACTGAGATGATGAACATCTTCCTTTGTGCCATGTTTCACTCCAAACACTGGAGAGTTTACTCTGATTCCCATTAAGTCCAGTTTTGTTAAGTTGCTTGATGTCAACAGGAGACAACCACTGCCTTGATATCAGGGCCAGTCATTTTTTACCTGAACCGTTGTGGCAATCTCTTTTGTTCATATCAACAAGCCATGATATAGAAGCAGCAAGTGTTTTCTTCAAACATGTGGTATTGAATGTCAGATTTTCTCTTCTCAAGAGTGTTGGGGGAGCTAGATGACTGTATGTGTTTGAAGAGGAGGTAGATGGGTCTTGACCTGTCAGAGAATTGTGGGCTATGAAGAATTAGGTATGAAAGAGGATTTGAGACCAAGAGTATATCAGTCATGATCTTAGTGAACAGCAAGGCAGGGTTGGGGAGTGAATGACCTGCCTCTGTTTCTGATGTTCTCACCTTCTGTTCTTGGAAAGTTAGAGGGTGTTATGTTCATGAATGTTCTGTTATTGAATATTGCAGTCAGTGAGACCAAAGGATTTTGTGAGCCATCGCTGGGTGAGGTATGGTGCCTATATCACAGTGAATTTTGGTGTGCAACATGACTAACAAATGAAGCACAAGTTGCAGAGAAGGGAAGTTCTGTAAAGAGAGATGGGGGGCCTCTTTCAATCCAGTGCCTGGGATTTCCAATTATATTTCCCAAATCAGCTCAAAGCGTGTGTGACATTCTTGAAGGGTTGAGTGGTCTTATCTGTTATTGTGCACGAGGTGGTAGCAGTAACTAGTCTCCAACTGCTCCTGTCCAGCAGGTTTGAGGGGCTGAATAGAACACAGAAACATAAAACGGAGGAGCAGGAGTAGGTCATTACATACTTTGATCCTTCTCCACCAGGCACTAAGTTTGTGGCTGATAAGGCTGTGGTCTCAGCCCGGTTTGCTGTCTGTGCCCTACTACCCATGACTCATCTCCTGTCAAGTATTTAACTAACGCAGCTTTCAATCAATGTGAACATGGAGGCACGATAAACGTTCAGTGAAGAGAATTCTGACTTGAAAGGTTCTTTCAACTTTTTCGTCATTCCTCTTATTGAATCAGAGAGTCATGCAGAATGGAAACAGACCCATTAGCCCAATCTGTTCACTCCGATCAGGTACCGTGTCTGATCCAGTCCCATTTGCCAGCATTTAGCCAATATCCCTACTCTTTCAGATACTTTTAAGTTTGAGATATTAACCGCCTTCACCTTTTCCTCTGACAGCACTTTCTGTACACACACCACTCTCTGTGTGAAAGATTTATCTTCAGGCCCCTTCTCAATCATTTGCCTTCTCGCTTTCAACTTGTGCCCTCTTGTTCTGGACTCCCCTATCCTGGGGAGCAGAAGATCGCTGTACAGAATATCCATGCCCCTGGTGCTTTTATAAACCTCTATAATATCATCCCTCAGCATCTGACACTCCAGGGCGAAACACCTTAACCTAAGCAACCTCTCCCTCAAGCTCAAACCCTCCAGTCCTGTAACATCCGTGTCAATATTTTCTGCAGACAACCAAGTTGTATGCAATAACCTTTCCAGATGCAACACGCCATCACAACTCCTATACTCAATGCTCTGACTGATTAAGGCAAATGTGCCAAATGTTTTCTGCACCACTCTGTCTCCCACTTTCAAGGAACAATGCGCCTGCAGTCCTAGGTCCCTTTGTTCCACAATACTCCCCATGGATCATGTGAGGTCGCCTTTTACATTGTCCCAACTGTGTCTCCATCATACTTCCTGCTCCATGCAGGTGTGTCGTTACTGCTGTCATACACAGAGCAATACCCTTTGCAGAAAATACTCTCAGAAGATATGTTTATATGCCCCTGCGTCATTAAAAAAATAAAATGTTTTATGTATTCAGAATACCTGTGTTAAAATGAATTACTTTTTAACAAATGCAGAAATTGATGGAAAAGCTTGACAGGTCTGTCGGAATCCAGATGCCTTTTACATGTTGGAGTTGCACCAGTGTCCACCACTTCCTCTGGCAACTCGTTCCATATGCTCGCCACCCTCTGCGTGAAAAGGTCCCCCTTCGGACTCTTCAAAATCTTTCCCCTCTCACTTTAAACCAATGTCCTGTAGTTTCGGACGCCCCTTACCCGTGTAAAACCCTGACTATTAAGCCTATACATGACCTTTCTGATTTCATAAACCTCTACTTCTACGAAATGCGACTCTACTCAAAATGAATGGCGTCCTTTCAGTCATCCCGGGCCTAAGCTCTGAAATTCAACACTGACACCTCGTCCTTCTCCACCAAGTCACAATTCTAAAACAATTTCATTCAGTTTGTTCAGATGTATCACAAAGCACTTCTGTGAGATTTACACCTTGATCATTGTGCCCGAAGGTAGGGACACGAGCATCACTCGCCAATACCCATAATTTTGTAACATTAAACTGTTTGCTCATCAGTCTGTTATGACGTACTGTGACATACCTGTGCAACAGACAGGACTTGAATCCAGACCTTCTAGTGCAGAGTTAGGAACACTGCTACACAAGTTGAGGAATTGTAATCAAATCCAGAGCTCTGGCTCAGAGGCAGGAACACTACCACTAAATTACCATACCCAGAGTTTGGGTCATATTTTACGTGCCAGCTTTCAGCTCGGTATGATTTTATTATAATCAGGTTACCATTACTGAACTACACAAAACACTTTTTTATTGTTAAGCAAATGTAAGATACTTGCCTTCACTGTCGGATTTTGAGTGCACGTGCTGTGCCATCGAAATTAACAATGAACATCTTTAATCGCTATTATCCGTAGTCTGCAATATTAGCGAAATAAATCCTGCAGACACACTCTGCCCAATGAAGGGTCTCAAATAGATGTTATTTACCGAAAACCAGAGACGGAGAAAGAGCATAATTTCTGGCCCCAAAACACCGATCAGTATTAGCCAACTCTCATGTGCGACTGCCCTCTTCCTAAAACCATGAAATGATATCAGGCCGCTGATTACTGTCCAGCCTCACGTCCCCACTGACTGTGTCTGCAATCTGTCCCTCCTCCCCCTAACCACATAAGACAAACCAAGCTCAGGGTCTTTGTGAAAATCAAGGCCGGAATGTGCAGGCCTCCTGGAGAGGGGGAGGAAATTTTAAATTGAAGGGTGGGGTGGGGTAGTGTTAATAACACTCACTGGGCTGGGGGGTGGCAGATGGAGCTCAGTTTGGATTAATGCGAGTTACTGGATTTGTTAAATCAAACAACAGCTGAACCTATACAATTAAAAGTAGGTCATTTGGCAGTGTTGTAGAACAGAGACCTAGGCCGTCAGGTATAATTCTTTAAAATTTGCATCTCATACAGATAGTATGGTTAAGAAGGTGTTTAGCACACTTGTCTTCATTGGTCAGATCTTTGAGTATCGGAATTGGGACGTCATGTTGAAGTTGTACAGGACATTAGTGAGACCTCTTCTGGAATCCTGTGTCCAGTCTGGTCATTCTGCCCGCTCATTCCATGGGGACACCACCTTCTGGGTGAAAGAGCTGCACATTAGGTTAATTTTAAATGTTTCACCTCTCAGCTTAAAACTACGCCAAATAGTTTCGGCGTCCTCTACATTTAGAAAATACCTTGACTATTCACTTTGATATTATTGACCTTGATATTGTTAAGCTGGAGCGTGTTCAGAAGAGATTAACCTGGATATTGCAGGGAATGGAGGGATTGAGCTATAAGGAGAGACTGGAAAGGCTGGGACGTTTTTCACTGAAGAGTATGAGATTAAAGTTGGTTTATAAAATTATGAGAGGTACAGATAAACTGAAGAGCTGATGTCTTATGAGAGGTACAGATAAACTGAAGAGCTGATGTCTTTTCCCTAGAGTTGTAGATTTGTGACAGAGGGATATTTGAAGGTGAGAGGAGAAAGATATGCAAACGTCATGAACGGCAATTATTTTAGACAGAAACTTGCCTGCGCGGGAATGAACTTCCAGAGGAAGTGGTGAAAGCAGTAACAGCTACAACGTTTAAGTGGCATTTAGATGAGTACATTTTCAAAATGCCTGCATTTAAATATCCACAACGTTGGATTATCTCGTTGATTCGATTTTAGAAAAACAATAAATTCAAACATGAAATGGTTTTATCATCCTGGGGCATAACTTAAACCGATTAGTAAAATTCGAATTGCTGTCCAAATACCAACCATCTCAGGGAACGATTTCGCAGCCAATGTTCCATAATTGTTGCCTCCCAGGTGCAAGGGTACGTGATGTCTCTGATCGTGTTTTCCGGGTCCTGGAGGGGGAGGGGGAGCAAATAAATTCAAACATGAAACGGTTTTATCATCCTGGGGCATAACTTAAACCGATTAGTAAAATTCGAATTGCTGTCCAAATACCAACCATCTCAGGGAACGATTTCACAGCCAATGTTCCATAATTTTCATTGTCCTTGACACTCTGGGTCTGCCATCCTCTCATATAACAGGTGCTTGTAAGCTGTCAGTTCAGAACAGAATTCATTCTCTTTTTAAGGTACAGTACACACTTTCAACTTCATAACATTAATACTCTGATGTCAATATAGATAAGTGGACCTATTTGGATTTCTCTTTCCCTGTAGTTTATCAATATTTCATTCACTCCATCTCGTGTGTGCCAGGATTTTTGTTGCTTCATTGACAGCATGGCATTATTCGACTCCGTCCATGGGAATATAGCAGTATTTTAATTGCTCACAATCGTGCGTGTGGCAGGATTTCAATTGTTTCTTGGGCACTGCGATGCTCTGACACTCTCAATGTTTGTAGACGACACCAAACCTGAAAGAATTGTAAAGCCGATGGAGCAGAGTATGGAACTCTCAGAGGGCAATGATACGTTGGTGTCGTGTTCATGTTGATGGCAGATGGGGATCAATGCAGAGCAGTATGAGGTGATAAACTTTCGTAAGGAAGACAATGAAAGACAGCGTAAAACAGGCTTTACAGGTATAAAGGTGCTGCAGGAGAGGAGGGTCCTGGGTATATATGAGCACAGATTAATAAATATGTCAGGAAAAGTGGGGAGAGCAGGAAATATCACAGATTAGTTTCAGTATCTGAGCTGTTTACAGGAGGGAGGTGGTGGTGTCAATGTATTGTGAGCTAACCCTCCTGCCCACCGAGACCATCAGCTTGACAAAAAAGGGAGATGGCATCAAGGCCACGGCTTCTAAGTTGTGTCGGGAAAACAGAACTACCAGTGGGTTTAATATGAGAACTGGCCTTCACTAAACATTACTCCTGATTCGGTTGGTGGGATATGGATGCTTCAGAATCTCCACACGAGGCGTCCCAGTCTACTCCGGCTCGTACCAGGGTCCTCCCCACATGGAAGAGGAGGGAAGGGGGCGGGGGAACGGATATCGGGCACTCCACCACCCGGCTTGGCCTTTTCTGTCCTGTTCCAGGTTGTTTCTCTTGGAATGGGAGAAAGGGAGGGAGGGAGGGAAAGAGTGAGTGGCCCAGCTGTTACTGCTGGTGTAGGTGGGGGGAACTGTGAAGTGGGGTGTAGTGGAGAGGTAGAAAAAGGGAGAGAGAGAGAGAGAGAAGGTACTGCATGCAGTAGTGAGTGTGGTGAAGCATGAGCCTGGTTCGGGGGTCGGTGCTTTAACAGATATACATGAGTGTGAGGGAGCAGAGAGAATACAGTGACCCTTCTCATGACAGAGCGGGAATCTTATTGATGTTTGTCCTTTGTTGCTGGACATTTCTTCAGACCGCAGATACTGCACTGAGCTGGGTGCTGAGCTCAGACCATGCTCGGCTGTTCCGGTGGCGTGGCCTCCTCTGAGAAGAGAATGGTCCCCCTCTGTACTAGCCCACCCACCAGGCCCTCCGTGCTCCTGTCGCCAAACCGTGTTGTAAAAGCCCCTTATCCACCATGCTCGGGGTAAACTGTGCAGGGAAGCTCCAAACTAGGAAAGCTCAGCGGTGTGACCATTGGCCTTTTAAAGATGTCACCAGTGCCAGGGATCACGGAATATCCATGGGCATCCAGGCTGTGGTGAGTACCTCCAACCATTCGGCTGGTATGGAATGAGAGCGACACCGTAGGATGGGGTGCGTATTTAATGAGGTGGGTTTGATAAGATAGCACCAGGAAACTAGCTCGACATCGTACAGACAATTCCTCTGTCACACTCAATGAAAATGGCACTGAGACAAATTTTGTTAGAAAGCTGAACAACCAAGGTACACCTAAAATTGTCCATCATCCGAAATCACACCAATATAGCATGCACGCATCATCCCTGGGAATACTGGCTCATGTTGCAGGATGCAATTGAATTGTCTTCATTTCAACATTCTGAAATTTGTGAACACGTCTTTCCATGACATGTCTTTCGATATTCCCCTCTCTATCTATACCCCAAACCCCTCGAATTTGGCAATATTTTAACGGATTACCCCGCCATCTCTCCCTGGCAGAGAGTTTCACACCCACAGCACCCCCTTGTCATTGAACAATGGAAATATTGAGTGGCAAATGGATGGGAGCGAGACATTCTGTCATTTCCAGTATGAGCTACACGTTTTCCAATGCTCAGAAGCGATCAAACTCAGCATTACAGAGCGATCTACTGGGATGATGTACACAGCTCGACAGGTTTACAGTTCCGTGTTTACAGATTAATTCACAAACGATAACTGCATAGCTCACCATGCTGGTCAGAGAATCTGATTGAGTTTTTTTTTAAGATCAATGTACTGTTGTGGTCTGCATAGCTCCCCGTGCTGGACAGATATCTAGTCCGGGTTTATAGATCAATGCACTGCTGTGGTCTGCATAGCTCCCCGTGCTGAAGAGATATAAAGTCCCGGTTTGTAGATCAATGCACTGCTGTGGTCTGCATAACTCCCCGTGCTGGACAGATATCTAGTTCGGGTTGAAAGATCAATGAACTGCTGTGGTCTGCACAGCTCCCCGTGCTGGACAGATATCTAGTCCGGGTTTGTAGATCAATGCTCTGATTCGATCTGCGTAGTTATCCACTCTGGACAGATTGCTGGGTTGTACTGAGTAGTACACTGACCTGGTCTACACCGGTGAACAGATATCTCCTCTGGGTTGAGGGTGTCTGGGCTGGTTCTGTGAGATGGATTGAGAATGTGGTATATCTAACAATTTCAGCTGATCTGACAAGGCCTTTAGATCTCATTCTTGTGATTGGACCCTCCAGCTCTCACCCCATTAACGTTACAGTGTACCCATGCACAGTACATCATGTTGGTGAATACCCACTGCCCTGGCAGCAGCCAGAGCCTCTTCATTCAGAAGCAGGCAGCCATTCCCATCGTCTTCGGGTCTCCAAAGAGAAAGAAAGTGTAGCCTCTCAGATAAAGGCTGCCCCCTTGGTACACGACTCAAAACACCATTCCCGTCACCACTCCCCACCGCCAATCAACCGCCTCAAAATATCCAGTGTGTACTGAGAGCAATAGGGTCCCTGGGAACATCAGGGAACAGACAATCAGGGAGAGGGAGCAACACTTCCCGTGTCTAAACGGGTCAGTACTCAGTGTTTCATTTAGTCTTGAAATCCTTCTCTATTTATATAATACACAGCCTTTTATTCTTCCTGAAAAATATCACAGGTTCATAGTTACCCACATTATATTCAATCGATCAAGTTGTTGCCCATTGCGAAATCATTTACAGATTCATTACCTCTCCTTCATAACTTCATTTTCTGTCGGTCTTAGTGTCAGTTAAATTTAGTTAGAACATATTTGTTCCATTTCTGAAAACTTGATATCGTTTGCAAATAGTAAAGGTCCCCGCACTGGTCATTTTGCCACTGCAGTCGTTAATTTGAGTTAAGATGATAGAGACTGATTTCTCCCTAATTTATCCCTGCT
>NC_057717.1:67045148-67064036 GCF_004010195.1 Chiloscyllium plagiosum | reverse complement strand
GTAAACCCATTCAGATCTGAGTGCAGAAACATTTTCAGCAGCACTAATGAGGTTGTACAGCGTCGAACAGCGTTTGGATGCATTGAAATCGGGTTGGTGGGCGCAGCTTGCTTTCACGAGGCGGAGTTACCAGTGTGTAAAGCCATTACTCATGATACAGATCGTGTTCAATGTGATGGTACATTTTCTCAGTGGTTCGCCCTGCTGTTAAGTCTGTAGGTTAGGTGGATTGGCCATGTTAAATTGTTCTGATGTGTCCAGGGAGTGAATTCAGTATGTTAAGTGAATTAGCCATGGATAACGCAGTGATAAGGTCAGCAATCACATGATGCCAGGTTTTATTCCAAAAGGTTTATTTGAAATCACAAGCCAGAGGCCTGCGGGGATGGAGAAGGGAGCTAGGTCTGGTTGAGGTGCTGTTCAGAATGTCCCTACAGACTCGATTGGCTGAACTGTACTTGCTGCATTGTAGGGAATCTGTGATTCTATCAGAGAAGACACTGCCAGTGTTTATTGGGGTGCTAAGACATGAGAGACGATGCTGACGGCTTTTCGTGGGGATGGAATTTTATTTATTTGTGTGTTGGAAAATTTGAAACTGAACCAAGTAAAACCGAATGGAAGTTTTCCGGAGTATTTGAGGTTTGGAGAGAGTGAATAAGTGGTAAATTCACTCATTCAAGTTCGTATATTTCTGAACGTCAGGCTTTCAAAACCATCGATGTAGGACAAAGAAATGATGGGAGCAGAATTTCTGTCACTCAGAGAATCCGTTTCCAAAACATTTGGAAAGGCACATTTAGAGTCACACAAGCAGTGTGTTTCACCAGGAGAGAGACAGCCTGTGGCCAGGTAAAAGTGTAAAAGTGGTGTGTGGTGGAGGGGGGTGGGGGGAGATGGTAGAAAGTGCGAGGAAACAATGACTAATTTGGATGACTTCAGATGCAAAGAAATATCGGAAACGTATGCAGCTGAGTAAGATTCAGCAAAAAACCTCAGAGTTTTGAAAGATTTCTATTAATATTCCACATGAAGCATTATAAATGGAACTGAGCAGATTTTGCATATTGTCAAGAAAAGCTATTCCATAATGAACAGGAAGTGACCCGTCTCTTAGAGATCTATTTCCTGCTTTAATCCCATGGCTCAAAGATGGGAGGACAATCGCCATGATATTGGGTTCATTTGATACCCAAAGAATCTGTCAATGTCACTGAGACTCAAAACTGGCATTTGTTTTTTAGTTTAACCTTCTGTTTTTCTCATAAGTATTTTCTTTAAGCTGAAATAAACTCGGATCAACATTAAACGTTCCAATCACACAAATCCAATTCACTTCCGATCATTGCAATGAACAGAGTGAAGTTGCAGCAAAATTAATAAATAAACTCGGATCAAAATTGAATGCAACATTAAACGTTCCAATCACACAAATCCAATTCACTTCCGATCATTGCAATGAACAGAGTGAAGTTGCAGCAAAATTAATCAAATGAAACGAACAACACTGCATTTCTGGGAATTTTATCCACTTCAGGTTCAGCCATATGAGAAAGCCCATCGAAATAAAATATCACCTTCACTTCTCTCTCCAAATATACTTCTTCACGTGACAGAGAAACTGTCTGAAGAAATTATGCGTCAAGACTAAATATGTGTGTGAATATGACGGGAATTTCATATTTACTGGTTCATTCGGAGACAGTTCCGACTAGGAATAAATCAAGGACAAGGTATTCCTTCCAAGGACAAGGTCAATTCCTTGGATTTTGCTGGTATTACCATTCCGCTGAAACCAGAAACATAATGGTGTGGATTCGATTCCGCTCAGGGAATTTCTTATCCCCTCGGTGCACCTTATGTAATCTTGATGTGGTCACATGTGAGCGCCTTTGCCATGGGCTGAAGTGGCCCAGAGGTGAAGGCGATGGGTTGCTCCTCCGTTGCGCATGTGTAGATTTGAATCCGACTCTGGCTGTTACTTCTATCAAACACAGCTGTGGTTTCTCTTTGTGCCTCACATCTTTAATGTACATTGGATGGAGATTCTTGCTGTTGCCCTTCATTGGACCGGATATTTGTGATAAATCGAGGTCGAAATAAAGCAATTTGATTCTGATGTAAGTTAGATTGGGATAATGAAAAGGAGTGTAACGTTTCTTTCCTCCTTTCATTCTGTCTTGACTTTCTATGAATTTATCTCGAATGAAAGCGAAACAAATATAGAGAGATCGGGTGCAATAGTTTATCCAGTGGGCTTGTGAATTTTAATGTCACACTCCACACAAAGTTCTGATCAGTATTTTAAACAGTCAATTGAATTGGAACTGCAGAAAACTTTTCCAATGAAACGAATCATTCATTCTTCCACAACCTTTTGTTGTGTGAATCATACCGCGATCCATCATCCAGCGTGATCACCAAGTTGGCAACCACATAAGATCCACGAATTTTCTTTAGCAATCACAGCGTCTGCACATACCCATCTGTGGTGTGCCCAGTGCGATATATGCCTCCAAGCCACAGCACATTTCATGTTCATCAGTTTATGAGCCTAGTTCCTGATCTGTCTGATCAGTTTGAGAAACCTTTTCTCTCACTTCATCCCATCCCCTCAGAATTCTAAACTTATCAATACAATAAGGCGTTACATCAAATGATATAGGATTGGGAGTCGGCCATTCAGCCCATCGAGTCTTCTCCACCATTCAACGAACTCATCGCTGATCTGATAATCTTCACCTCCATTCTCCTGCCTAACCTCGATAATGCTTCATCGACTTTCTGGTTAAATATCTGTCTGGCACTGTTTGAAAATGCACAACAAATCAGCCTCAACAACAGTTTCAGGAAAGACTTCCACAGAATCACTGGGCCCTGAGCAAAGAAATTGCTCCTCATTTCTGAATTAAATAGGCAATATCGAAGTCTGAGTTCATGTCCTCTGGTGCTCTCCTCATACCAGAGGGCAAACCACCTGACCGTATCTAACCTGTCAAGATCCCACGAATATTGAACGTTTATAATTGTTATTATGTGATTATAGAGCTCCATTTTATACAAGGTTGGCACCATGTTTGTAAATCTCTGCTGTCCCTCATACGGTCCTTACATATTAATAAGGCAGGTGGAGAAATTTATGTGAGTCAACGGTTGAAATTTCAAGCACAAACGAGAATTGGAACTTGAAATCAGCTAGCGATTGGAATCAGATTGGTCCACACAACAAAGAAATAGAGTAATTATAAATCTGACAAATGAAAACCTAATCATATTCCATTGACATTCTATGGCTTTACTGTAACCTAGTTCCCCTGTGTAATCGTCCACGGAGCTAGAATTTGGGAAAAACGGATTGAGACCGGCTATATAAAAACTTTCAACAACAAAAACATGTCCATTGGTAGACAGTTTTGGATTGTAAACTCAACTCATTGCTCCGTGAATCCTACATCATTTGCAAGGTACAAATGAGATTTGGAACAGAACTCTCTCCATTTGCAGAGATGGGTGTGACTTCAACAACAGTTAAGGAACTGGACACCATCCACCACAACGCAGTCACTTGATTGTACCCGATTCAATACCTGAATATTTATTCCCTTCACCGTTAAGGCACAATAGCAGCAGAGTGCACCAACTACACGACGCACTGGAGCAAGTCATCCGAGAATTTTTGACCGAACCTTCAAATCTGAACAGCTGTACTGACTAATAGGACAGGGTTGGAACATGCAACGAAACGTCACCATTTGCAAGTTCCCGTCCAAGGCCAATGGCAGCCTGACTTTGAAAGGAATCAATGATAAACTCATTGAGTAGTGAACAGTCTTGATGGGCAAAGTTGCATACTTCAGCCCTCCATCTTTAATCTAAAAACTTTATAAATGTTGATTAATGCAGTGATCAGACTTGTGCTCAGACCTTTAGCTATTCCCTAAACTGGTGTTTGCTAAAGTTCTACTAGCTGCAACAGTCTGTGGTCAACAACAGAAAAATCCAAAATCCCTTTCAATCAACGTATTCCCTTCCAGATGAAAGCATCTGAGGAAAAATCAACGTTTCGGGCAAAAGCCCTTCATCAGGAATGAGACAGGCAGCCTATGGGGTGGAGAGATAAATGGGAGGTCGTGGGTCTGGGGAGAAGGTCGCTGAGAGTGCAGTAGGTGGATAGAGGTGGGGGTTGAAGGTGATATGTCAGAGAGGAAGGTGGAATGGATAGGTGGGAATGAAAATACACAGGTTGGTCAGGTCAGGAGGACGGTGCTGAGCTGGAAGGTTAGAACTGGGGTAAGATCAGGGAGTGGGAATGAGGAAACTGATGAAATCCAGATTGATGCCATGGGCTTCAAGGGTCCCGAGGAAGAAGATGAGGCGTTCTTTCTCCAGGCGTTGGGTAGTGAGGGAGAGGCGATGGAGGTGGCTCAGGACCTGCGTTTCCTCAGGAGAGTGGGAGGCGAAGTTGAAATGTTAGGCCATAGGTCAGTGGAGTAGATTCTTACAGGTAAAGGAGATGTTCTCTGAAGTTCTCTGTCAGAAGATATCCGGTCCCGCAATTTAGAGGTGACCGCATCTGGAACAGCAGATACAACAAATGACATCTGTGGAAGTATAGGTGAACCTTTGATTGATATAGAAGGCTCCACAGGAGCCTTGGATAGATGTGAGTGGTACGATGTGGGTGCAGGTTTTGCAAGTCCTGCGGTGGCAAAGGAAGGTGCTGGGAGGGAATGGTGGGTCATTTTAGGGCATGGGCGTGACTAGGTAGTCGTGGAGTGAATGGTCTTTGAGGAAAACTAATGGGTTTGGGGAGGGAAATATATCCCTGGTGTTTGGGTCAATTTAGAGGTAGCGATAATGTCGGTGGATGATGTGATTTTTGCGGAGGTTGGTGGAATGGAAGTTGAGAACCTTCCTCTGTCCTTGATCTGTCCTTGTTGTGTTTGGAGATATGGGATTCATGGATGGACGTGCAGGACATGGATGAAATGCGTTAGATGGCATCTTAAACCACATGGGAGGGAAAGTTCCGTTCTTTAAAGAAGAAGGCCATCTGCTGTGTTCTGTTGTGGAATGGGTCCTCTTGGAGAAGATGCGGCAGAGGCGGAGGAGTTGGGAACACAGGATGACATTGGTGTAGGAGGTGCGATGGGAGGAGTTGAAATTCCGACAGCTGTGGGAGTTAGTGGGTTTCTAAAAAAATATCAGTAACACTGACCTCCAGGGATATTTTTCACTCCCTACCCCATCCACTTTCCGCAAAGACCATTCCCTCCATGACTACCTAGTCAAGTCCACACCCTCAAATGACTCACGCTCCCCTCCCTGCACCTTCCTCTGCCACCACAGGAATTGTAAAACCTGCGCACACCCCCCCCAACTCCGCCCACCCACCCGACGCCTAGAGGAAGAACGTCTTATCTTCTGCCTCATGACACTTAACCCCATGGCATCAGTGTGGATTTCATCAGTTTCCTCATTTTCCCTCACCTCCCATCTTACCCTAGTTCCAACCTTCCAGCTTGGCACCGTCCTACTGACCTGTCCCACCTGTCTATCTTCCTTCCCACCTATCCACTCCAACCTCTTCTCCGAACTAACACTCTTATCCCCACCTCCATCCACCTATTGCTGTCTCAGCTAAATTCTCCCAAACCACACCCCACCCATTTATCTCCCCAACCTCGATGCTCCAAGCCTTATTCCTGGTGAAGGCCTTTTGCTCAAAGCGTCATTTTTTGTCTGCAACTCAGATGCTGCCTGAAGAAGCACCTGCTATGCTTCTTCAGCACCACTCAACTCTTGACTCTGATCTCCAGCATCTACAGTACGCACTTCCGTCCAACTGGTTCCCCGTCCATTGATATTCAGCAATCATGAATGTCCACTCCAAAATCACTTTGTCTGTCTACACCACACAAAATACTCATTGCTATTGTTTCTTCTCCTCAATTTCGTTAATACCCATTGGTCTGAATTCAATGCAATTCGCTATTTCTCCTTTCCATCTTATTGATACATCCCTGCAGTCTCTGACATTCTTCGTCATAGTCAACTACACGACCAATTGTTGAACCATCAGGAAACCTCTGAATCATAGCTCCTACAACTAAGTCTAAATCATTGGTCTACATCAAAAAATAGTGGAACCCCACTGGAAACACGCATACAAACATGGTTCATTGCTGGTTGGGGTTAACAGCTGCGATAACAGCAGAATCGAACTCCTGCTGTAATTTGGAAACTTGCTGTTCACTCTGTCAGTTGTTCTCCGGAGTGATCACTTCTCACATACGGGTGTGGTGAGTGACCTGTGCGCATTCTGACTGAGCAAGTGAGTTTACACCTCAGCGGGTAATTGAATCCCTTCCAGCAGTCATCCCATGGCCCTGACATCTTGGCGTTGCGGGTATCCTTTTGTCTATTTAGATTGATAAACAGTTGAATTCGAGTCCACACAGACACGATTCCCATTTCACCCGTTGTCCATGTATGTTTATGCTTCCTTATTCTCCCACGAAAAGTTGTTATCATTTGTCTGAAGACCATTAGTTCTTCATTCGCAATTCACCTTGAACTGAGTCAGAGGGTATTTATGGGTGAACCACATTGTTGTGGGTCTGGAGACACATATTGGCAGGACTCGTTATGGTCGGCAGATTCCCCTTTCGAAGGGACATGAACGAATGCGTTTTCTGCATATTAAAGTCATTGTCTCTGTTCCTGAGGTTGGGTTCATTTTCCAGATTTTGTTCATCGAATTCAAATAACAGCAGCTGTCACGTTCCATTCTTCAAAGATTACTAGCCAAATAGATCGCCGCTGCACTAACAACTCCCTGCTGCATTTCTCAATTCAAAGAATGACATTGTCAATGTCGATAATCCCAGATGGAGAGCGAATACTACGCGTTTCTGTGTTGGAATGGAAGAAATGTACAATGGATTGGAGTGTTTACTGGAGCAAGAGACTGATGTGGAGACGATGTGAGCAAAATCAGTTCTTACTGTCAAAGTTACAAAATACCATTTTGTTAAGGAAAATCTCTTAGAATGCTTTCAACACATCGGCCTCTCACTTAAGGCTTCAGTAAGCTTACTCTGAGCCAATCCTCAGTGCTGGTTAATGCTGCTGCTGAATCTTAATAATATAATAAATTGAGACCAAGATGCCCTTCCACCTCGCCTTTGACCAGAAACACCCCCATCCTCAGCATTTCACACGCTTGAATAGATAGACAATGTCTTTTCGCTGGTGGCGCGGAGACCAGAACGAGAGGGCACAGATTTAGGTTGAGAAGGGGAAGATATAAAAGAGACCTAAGGGGTAACCTTTTCATACAGAAGATGGTGCGTGTATGGAATAAGCTGCCAGAGGAAGTGGTGGAAGCTCGTACAATTCCAACATTTCAAAGGCATTTGGATGAGTATAAGAATAGGAAGGGTTTGGAGGGATATCGGCAGAGTGCTGGCAGGTGGGACTAGATTAGGTTGGGATATTTGGTCGGCATGTTTCCATGCTGTATATCTCTATGACTCAATGTCCGCACCTTTACCAATCATGTCACTGGTGCCACAGAATAGCTTCACCTGCTCATTTCCGCCCCCACTTCCGATTTGATATTAGCGGCTGAGCCACAAAGTTTGCCTGATTCTGGTTCTAGGAACAGGGGTTATGTTACTGACTGCAGCAATGTGTACCTCCTTGTGTGGGTAAATTAGTGAAGCAAAAGTTTTAAAACTCATTGTTATTGAAACATACATTGCACCAATATCTCGCACTATCCCCTGAAACGTTTTGTTTCTCGAACTTCATCAAACTCAGTCTTCAACATGCAGTCCGATAGAACCACCACAGCGTCTGAGGATATCGAATTTACAATTCAGCCAATTCTGAATTCCCACATGTCTGTTATCCCTCGCCTAATATTCCTGTTGTGCATCTGCTACTCTTCCTAACATATTTTCTGTCACTGTAATTATTGTTGTTTTTAAACGCGTGTCTCTGCATGACTCAGTAATGGTTTCAATGATAAAATATTCTGCATTGTGGCTGCAGTAACATCGTACGAATCCGAGTCACTGCATTTTATTCCTTGTGACTCATGCAGAGAACACACGGAAAGAAATTAGTTGATTTTACACGAAAACATTCTCTGAGATTATGATTACTTTGCCACCAAACCCTTCTCTCACACACACATCTATGCGAGTCATATATCAGGATTCAGACTCACCCCTTCTCGGAGTCTTCCCGCCCTCCCGCAATCATATACCTCCTTTACGTCCCCCCCTCCCATTTCCCTTACAATTACTTTCACATTGACCCCGTTCTGTTGGTGTTTCTGCACTCACTGTTGCTGTGTGACCATGCCCAAGTCTCACCATCGGGACCTTCAAACTAGTTGATCCATTTGGATACCGTGGTTGTGAGATCACTCCTAATGTCACAGCTTTTACTGACATGGATCAGCGATTATTGAAACATCAGGCTCAGGAAACGGGCACAGGGCAGCATTGAGGAAAAGAAACTTTATTCAAAAAAACACCAGTTTTTTTGTCGAATTGCGCATCATTTATTTTATAGAACATAGAACATAGAAGAATACAGCGCAGTATAGGCCCTTTGGCCCTCGATGTTGCGCCGATCCAAGCCCACCTAACCTACACTAGCCCACTACCCTCCATATGCCTATCCAATGCCCGCTTAAATGCCCATAAAGAGGGAGAGTCAACCACTGCTACTGGCAGTGCATTCCAAGAACTCACGACACGCTGAGTAAAGAACCTACCCCTAACATCTGTCCTATACCTACCACCCCTTAATTTAAAGCTATGCCCCCTCGTAATAGCTGACTCCATACGTGGAAAAAGGTTCTCACGGTCAACCCTATCTAAACCTCTAATCATATTGTACACCAGAATCAAGTCAACACTAAACCTTCTTTTCTCCAATGAAAACAACCCCAAGTGCCTCAGCCTTTCCTCATACGATCTTCCTACCATACCAGGCAACATCCTGGTAAACCTCCTCTGCACCCGTTCCAGTGCCTCTACATCCTTCCTATAATATGGCGACCAAAACTGCACACAATACTCCAGATGCGGCCGCACCAGAGTCTTATACAACTGCAATATGGTCTCAGGAGTCCAGAACTCAATTCCTCTACCAATAAAAGCCAGTACGCCATATGTCTTCTTCACCGCACTATTTACCTGGGTGGCAACTTTCAAAGATCTGTGTACATGGACACCAAGATCCCTCTGCTCATCCACACTACCAAGTATCCGACCATTTAGACCAATACACCATCTTTTTGTTATTCTTACCAAAGTGAATCACCTCACACTTAGCTACATTGAACTCCATATGCCACCTTTCTGCCCAGTTCTGCAGCTTATCTATATCCCGCTGTAACCTGCCACATCCTTCCTCACTGTCAACAACTCCTTCGACTTTCGTATCATCCGCAAACTTGCACACCCAACCTTCTAAACCTTTACCATCAACTACTACCCTCTGTCTTCGTCTAGCCAGCCAATTCCTAATCCAAACCCCCAACTCACACCCAATGCCATACCTCCGTATTTTTTGAAGTACCCTACCATTGGGAACCTTATCAAACGCCTTACTAAAATCCATAAATACCACATCTACCGCTTTCCCCTCGTCCACCTCCTTAGTCACCTTCTCAAAGAATGCAATAAGGTTTGTGAGGCACTACCTGCCCTTCACAAAACCATGCTGACTATCCTTGATCACATTATTCCTATCCAGATGTTCATAAATCCTATCCCTTCCAATTCTCTCTAAGACTTTGCCCACTACAGAAGTCAGACTCACCGGCTTATAGTTAATAGTGTTATCCCTACTCCCCTTCTTGAACAAGGGAACCACATTTGCTAGCCTTCAGTCTTCTGGCACTACTCCTGTAGACAACGAGAACATAAAAATCAAGGCCAATGGCTCTGCAATTTCGTCCCGGAGAATCCTAGGATAAATGCCATCAGGCACAGGAGACTTATCTATTTTCACCTTATCTATTTCACTTGTTCATTCGGCTCAAGCGAGACCAATGTCTGAAGTTACGCAATTTATATTGCAGCAGGGATGTAGTAGGAAGGGAAACGATGCAGGGGAGATTTGATAAGATATTGTCTGGGCTAAAGAAGTGAGATTGGACAAACTAGAGTTGTTTTTCTTAGAGCAGAGGAGATTGAGGGGGGCATGATTAAGACGTAAAAAGTACTGAGGGATATGGGTGGAATAGACTGAAATACATGTTACACGTTGATGGAGACTTCGACCACGGTTGGCCATCGATTTAAGGTCAGAGGCGTGGAAAAACGTTTTCAAACAGTGGGTGTTTGAAATCTGGAATACAGTGTCTGCAAGGATCGAAGAGGCAGAAATCCCCATAATTTTCCGAAATATTCGGATGTGAATTTGTGATGCCAAGACATACAAGGCTATGGGTAAAGTTATTTGAAATGGAGTTCGGACAGTTCAGTGATTGTTACTGAGCAAAACAGTTACTCCATTCCAAGGACGCGTTATTAACACCTGTCCTTCCATTCTCGAAGGGACCTGTCACAGAAAGCACTGTTCTGTCTGAATCAACGTGGGGGAGTACTGATGCTCTCGGGGAGACAGAGTGACAGTGATAGCGCAAACACATGACTCCTGCAAGCTGTACCTACTGTCAGTGTTTGAATGAAAATCATTAAATACGTTTGCTCCGGAGTGAGCTGTTTATTTACAGCATGTAGTACAGGAAGATATACATTCTGCCCTTTCACCACTAGCCCATGCCACTGAATACCGGCACAATGCAGGAAACTTTCTCTCTGTACACCATCGGCCAATCCTTCTTGACTTCCAGCACTTCCCCATATGGCACCATTCCACGAAATCCAAGAAGGTGCAACGCTGATCGTTTATGATGTCTCTCCTCATTGTGTAAGTTTCAGTGATTTACCTGCCCATCACTCAATTTGGCAAACTGCATTTCATGCTCACAATGTGATCTCGTCCAGACTGAGGAGAGAAAAACAGAGCGGGTGACAAACGTGTGTTCACCTTCGTTCTGTCAGCAAGCAAAATAAGACCCTGAGCTTCCAGGTTCCTGTCACTGCAACATCCCACTATGTTCCCATGCATCCATTTCAGTTTGGTCTGCTGCAGAGCTCCCGCATAGCACAGCGCGATTTGGATGAGTGGAACGTCATTTCCTGCTGATATACCGTGCAATTTTCAATACCCAGTATCGAGTTTAATCATTTTAGACCCTGTCCACCTTCTTTCACATTCCTGCCCCACTAACACATACCATTCGTTCCAAAGGCGGATCGTGTGGCTCGAAAATCTCTCCCCAGATGCACTGGACCTGCTGACTTTGTTCCGTTATTTCTTCTTTTCTTTGGATAACTTTATTCTGTTCTGATCGCCAGCCTTCAGGAAGCGTGTGTTTGCACGGAAGCGTGGTCAGAGGAGATTTACTAAGATGGTTCCTGAGCTCGAACATTCCCCCTGTGTAGATAAGCAAAAGTGAGGGCTGCAGATGCTGGAGCTCAGAGTCGAGAGTGTAGTGCTGGAAAAGCACAGTACGTTAGACAGCATCTGAGGAGAAGAGAATCGCTGCTTCTGGCACAAGCCACCGTCATTGCATTACCAGCCGATGCCTGGAGGAAGAATGCCCGATATTCCACCTTAGGACCCTGCAACCACATGGGCCAAGTCTGTATTCTAATAGCTTCCTCATTTCACCTCCCCCCACATTATCCCAGTGCAAAGCCCCGAACTAGCACTGCTCTCTGGACCCGGCCAACAATCCCCCTCTGAACTATCACCACTTCCCTCACCTTCATCCACCTATCACTTTCCCCGCTACCTGACCACCACTCCCATTCCCCTCCCTCAACCCGATTCAAAAGTCTCATTGCCGATGAAGGGCTTATGCCCAACACATCAATTGTCCTGCTGCTGGGATGCTGCCTGACCTGCTGTGCTTTGAAAGCACTACTCTCACGCTACTGCAAAGACAGATGAGCTCGATTGGGGCTCTTTATCTGAGAGCGGAGAAAGCTGAGAGAGGAATTGATTATCGTGCACAGAAAGGGGATAGATATGTGTGACATGAATAAACTTCTTATGGGAATGATTAATAACCAGGGATATAGATGAAACGCTGGAGAGAAAATGTTCAGAATAGGTTTAGGAAGAATGTTTACATCCTGAGAGTGTCGTTTGTCTGGAACTCACTATTTGAACGTGTGGTGAAGCTAGGAGGCATTAAAATGCTTCAGGAGTACGTAGCCGAACACGAGACGAGCTGGAGCATGCACGGATGAGGACCAAGTACTGCAAACTGGGACGAGGATAAACAGATGTTTGATGAAAGAGTTGAACACCGTAACTTTGAGTGCAGTAAAATTGAGGCTAGTACAGCTCTGCGGCACAATGAAAGATGTGTTGGACTTCTACTGCATTGTTAAGATTGTGTCATTTTGAGTCCCACCAGAATCGGAGTTTAGTTTGGATTTCAGCTGAATGAATGATCGTTCTGCTGATTCATCGTCAGTTCCCATCGTCTGGAGTTCTCCGCACTGCTACTGACCAGAGAAGATTCCTCACTTTCTGTGTGGTGAGTTTTGAGGGAATCATATCACTTGAAACTTGATCAGCCCAGAATAGGCCTCTCATTCACAATATCCACTGCAGAAGCCCACTGTCACTAAATTCAGTGTCTCTTTCCCTTTGGGCGACAGGTTGATGTGGATGGGCTGGGAAAAGACATTGACGGTTCGGTTAACCATGATGACATCAAATGGCAGGGTAGCGCTGGCGAGCGAAATGGCCCCCTCTTATTTCTCTCTGTCTGTGCTGTTTCTGACAGAGGGTTTTAAACAATAACATGATGAGGACCCTGTGAATATACACCACGGAATACCAAGGACCTCCCCTTTATCCCAATGCTCTCACAGCTGGAATACACAGCTCCTGTTGTAGCTCTAGATCAGACAGTGGAGGATTCTCCCAGGCGCTCTATCAAACTGCATGCTCCTTCACATGTTTCCAACTGGGCACATGGAGCAAACGGCCGTGTGGATATTGGGGATTCAGGGACAGATTTCCCCTTTGCCTGGCTCGAGTTCTGGCCACGGTAATAATCATGAATTTGGGAATTCGGTATCTTTTTCTGGATTGTTATCACTTTACAATTTAAACTGAAATTCAATTTACTTTTGCATAACATTCTTCTATCTTCAGTATTCATGAAAACTGTGCAACATGTCCTTGGTTGTAGCCATGATGAAGATTGATGATGAGTGCAGTATGTTTCATGTCGTTTATAGGAACTTGAAGAAGGAAGTTAGTGAAGTGTCGTTGAATTGAATTCTGTGCCAAATTGAAGCCGACCGACTGAGAAGCCCTGTGAGAGCGACAATATAACATTGTCTATCAACAACGCAGCGACCCACGGAGATCCAGTTTTCAATCAAGTCTAATTTGCGCAACATTTTTCCGTGTCCCACTTCCTGAACATGATGCCCGAAAACTCACAGGTCTATATCAGTTCCTCCTCCTCTGCCTTAGCATTAATTCCAGAACTGCAGCAAAAGTAGAACATGCGAGTCGAAGGTCCCAGAGGTAGGAATAGGGCACTTTTCGGCTTGCTGCCGGTGGGCTCCAGTGGAGCAACTGATCAGCGCTTGGCACTGAACAGTGTGTTAAAATGCCGCAGTTGTAATTTCAATCCTTATCTAAAGCTGGTTTTACTGACGTTGATCAGGAATTATTGGAGCATCAGAGTGAAGCGTAGTTGAAGAATAATGTCGAATAAAGCAGCATCTATTCTAAAACCCCAGTTTCTGATCTGTGGGATTGTCTTTGGGAAAGGCATCAATTATTAACCGTAAAACTGCACATTTTCCCCAAGTGATTATCCATCTGTGGATCAAGAAACAGAGGTGATATTTTAGCTTGATGACCGTTTTCAAATCTCTGACACTGCACTGGATTACATTCTTGAATAGGCTGTTAAACTCGTTTCATATCATCCTGTTTGCTGCAAAGTCGAACAGCTCATTAAACCGTTCGAAAGGAATTAGATTTATCTCTTAGGGTAGACTGAATGTTGTCAGTGAATCTGGTAAATCATGACAAATAGTTTTGCTGCTGTGCAGAACAGAGGGTTCAAACAGGAATAAGGACGAATCTTGTCCGTGGATTTTTCGGGAGGAGATCAGTGAATATTAAACGAACTCAGTCCCGTTACTGGTCATTGTGACCAAATGTTCAAGGCAACAGTTGGCAAAGATAATGATGCTTGACATCGACAGGTACATTCCTACTCACTAGAGTCACAATTGTATTACATATCCCGTGAGCAGTGCAGATGATGATCCTTTTGGCAACCTGAGAGAGTGCGAAAATTAATCCCACGTTGTTATTCTCACTCTATACCATAAACCAATTAGCCAGCGGATTGAGCTAACCGCCTTCAATTTAATGCAAAGCTAAAACAAACAGCTCAGTACATTACCAATCTGTAGTAGTGCACGTCGAACCAGCTGCTGCACCTTTCAACACCACTTACACTTAACATGCTCAGTTGCCGGTGTTATGCAATTTCTTTCCAATGAACGCTAAAAAATTCGTGAGTGTGTCACTTTTGCCTTCCCATCCCTGTCCCTGTTAACTTCGCTCCTTGTGTCTGCACGTCGCCTGTCAAATATGCTGGAATCATCTTCTAACATGTTTTTTTTCTTTCTGAAAAATCATCTCCGATTTCAAAAACTCAGAATAAAAAGTACCGAATGCAAACTCCTTTGTCGTTCCTCGCTCGTTTTGAAGCTCTAACCTCTGGTTATACGATCACCTGAACGAGGTAATTTTCATCTTTTTTACCCTAACCACTTTTACATCCGCTGGAAAATCTCCATTAGGACACAACTCAGTCATTCCTGATTTGTGTCGCATGATAACTCATCTATTCCACCATCCCTTTAAATCCCTTCTATTCTTTTCATCCTTTGTTTTCTTTTCTCCCAGTAAATCTCATTTCCGTCGTCTCAAACGATTTTGTATCAAGGGAACTCTGACCATATCCTTCCTAACCATATTCCACCCCCCAACCCCCGTGCATTTCATCATGTCTTTATATACCAGTAAATTTCGTCCTCAGAAATGATGCTGGGTCTAATTCAACTAAGGAAAACTTACCACTATGCTATGCAATCTCTTTATCGGTACAGGAAAGGTGTGAGCTATTTCATTTACAGCTGAGTCGGTTGGCTGCAGCAACGTTGGTCAAATCGCAGTCACACAGGTGACTGTTTTTCTCATTTTTATTTCTTCTTAACGTGTGCTTAAATAACACCGTGAGGAATCAATTAATATTGTAAGACATACATAACCGGGTGGGTTAAATCTAAGGTTATGAGAATAGGGCACTTTTCATTAACATCGACCAGAGATTGCTCAAATCTCAGGCACATGAGATTGATAGAGAGCGATGTTGAGCGAAATAGACTGTCTTGGCAAATGCCGATGTTTTGAATTTTTGGGTGTAATGTACTTATAATGGTGTTGAAATGTCTGGCTCGCACAAGGAGTCCAGAACAAGGTAATAACATAACATTTAGTCGAAACAACTAAGAGCTGTGTTACATGGATACAAAAATGAAATGCGAATTCGGCCAATCATTTTAAATTATGCCCCAATCAAGTTTGAATTTGGTATTTTTATGATGTTAAAACCAACGAAACGATCCGACGTTTTGTGAGACAAATATCGGACATTTTGAACGGTTAGTTATCAACACCGACCTGGAGAAAAAAAATCTACAGAGGAAGATACAAAGAGAAGATTCGACAACTAGCTGGTTTGTAAATTTGACTTTTTTTGTAAATGTTAATTGGGTCTGTGTGAGGGAAGGTATTGTAGACCAGAAAGTTTAGAGAAAGGAGTTGTAAGTAGTTGAAAGTTGATTATTCTTTATCACATGTTAAAAATGACAGTAAAATTGTTAATGTTAACTTTAAATAGTGATTTTTGGGATAGTTCATTGCTTGTTGAATTTTAACAGAATACAGCACGGGATGAATCCTTTCTTCTTTGCTGGTTTACATTAGCAGAGGGGGTATATCCCATCACGTAACACCAGTTCCTGTGGTTGCTTTGTTGTTTTGCTAATTTGTGCATTTTGCCTCATTAACGATTTTGAAGTTGGCCCCTCTACACAAAACGTCCGTGCTTTTGTACCATTGTACAAAAGGAACAGTGGGTGTCGGCGACAAGGCTCCCTACAATAACATTCGACGCTGATTCAGTCTATCTATCCTGATATCAACCCATGGAAACAACACTGCCCTCTCTCCTCGAGTCTGGAAAACAATCCCTTCACAGTTCATGTTGAATCCCACTCTCAAGGGACTTTTCGTTCCTTCGCTTTCAATTCCTCACAGAATCCCTTTCAGCAGAATTTGTCATTGAGTCATTCCTTTGTTTGTGCTTAGATCCTGTGACAGAGCGTTACTGTTGGATCGTGCTGAGCCCATAAGCCAGATGTCAGACCATACTCTGTGAACTGTAGTCTGCTGTTCATCATTTCACTAACAGCAGGTAGATGTATCTATGCTCTCCAAATTTTCACACCAGTTTTAAGAAACAAGATAAAAATTTCCTGGTTGTCGTCACACATACAACAACAGCACTGGTCGAGACTATCTACTTACAGACATCCGTTTGTTTTTCCCATGGGTGTAAAGATGATTGTCTGAAACGGTTTCTTCTGTTCCCTGTCACTCTGAGATGATGTGAGCTGTGAAATCTATTCTCTGAGCTTGGGGTAACGTGACAAAGCTTATACATATCAGGTGCAGTGGTCCCGTGCGACAGGATATGCTGCAGTAACATCCCATGCTGATTCGGACAGCAGAGGTCTCGTTGTGACTTCGAGAAGGGCACAGACACAGTTCCCGATGAGTGGGAGAGATTCTCTTTTTCCCTGCAGTTCTGCACTTTTCTATTTGTTTCAGATGGCGTTATTTGCACAAGGTTCCCAAAAGAAGATAGGTTCCTGTGCATGGGTGAGCTCCCTTTTGTACAGCTTTCCAGAATTTTCATAACTCCCACTCCCTCTAGTCCCCGCCCCGATCCCTAAACCCGTGTTTAATATGGAGCTGAAGAGCGCGTTCACGTTTTTCTCCCACGACACTGATTGCCAATAGAAGATGAGTTCGTCCAGCTGCCAATGGTAGGAGCCCGCTCGCGGGGAAAGTGGCTAGCACAGCTTCCAGGAAACCGGAAGTCAGAATGGCAAGGAACTGTTCTTAAATCTCAATGCTGCCTTCACTCCGAAACAACAGAAAGAGCCTATTTTTAAACAAAGAGACTTACCTGGTTTATAGATCACGCACAAGCTGCGGTTCTGACTCGTCGGTCTTGGGTGTGATGTCGCCTCGGGAGGGTGATGTACGTGTGAGAAGTCACACTTGAGCCCTGGAGTTTTGCATTTAATTCTATATTTGACTCAGAAGGCAAGATTTCGATGAGATCAAGGTCAGATCAAGGTGCCGAAGCTTCAAGACATACACCAGCAACTTCTTGTCGGCCGTTACTAGACTGAGAAATGGATTCCCTAACTTCAAATGATGCTGATCCTGTTCATGTGGATCTTGCCGAGTGCACGTCATGTCTGAATTAACCTGAAAGCCTTAATCTGTCCAAAGTGTTGTTTTTACTCCCACATTAATCTGCATGTCCTTGATTAGTGTGATCTGCCTTAAACAATCGCAAACAAATGTTTTCACTGTACTCAGGTAATGTGACAATCAAACAATCAAATAAAGTCAATCAATCGAACCACACAGACATTTCCTTATTGCTCGGTGCCAGCACAGCAAAGGTGGGCTGCATGGCCTCACTTTGCACTGTGACATATTTTCTGATTCTAAATTAAATCACAGTCAAAGCAACAGAATGTGGAAGTTACCCACAGGTTATATTTACACAGCCGGGACACACCTACTCCAAACACAATAAGAGTGAAGACCTTTCAACATCATCCTTTGAGGTACATGCCACACGCCAGGCGAAGTGCTGAAGACAGTGTAATTCATGCTAAAGTCAGCGCTAACAGAGCGGCCCAGCTGGAGCGTATTGGGCTCATTTCCCGGAAATTAATGGATTGCAAACATCCTCTGCTCGTTGACAATGCCACGTTTCAGTGTATGTACTATCCCCGCAAGTGTTCCTCTATTACATAGCTCCATTCTACGTATTGCATGTTGTTTCACTTTCCATTTCCTTTCATTCAATGTATCTGAAATGAATATTTCGTACTGATACACCCACCAAATTGACACAAGTGAGGATACACACTCGTGAAGTTCGGGAAGCTCTTTTCCTGTTCTCTGTCGGTCTGCTCTGATCTGATTTGCAAAATCATTTACCAAAGCTGGGAATAAACTGGTGAAGCTGAGATATAGTCGTTGTTTAGTGCTCGATACGCATGACGCCCTGCTGTTATTCCCCACACTGTTTCACACCACCATGTCCTCCCCGTGAAATGAAAAGACGAGAGTAACAATTGGATCAACTTGTTGGAGACAGCATTGTGACACTGACACCGTTCCGCATTACTAGGACATAGATGACCAATTATGAATAACCACAGAGATATAAAAGCGACAGAGAGTTGCCGTGGACTCGTTCGGCTGAACAGCTTCTGATTCTGGATCAGTGGTGCTGGAAGAGCACAGCAATTCAGGCAGCATCCGTGGAGCTTCGAAATCGACGTTTCGGGCAAAAGCCCTTCATCAGGAATAAAGGCAGAGAGCCTGAAGAGTGGAGAGATAAGCTAGAGGAGGGTGGGGGTGGGG
>NC_057717.1:67043247-67044681 GCF_004010195.1 Chiloscyllium plagiosum | reverse complement strand
GAGGGAATGGTCTTTGCGGAAGGCGGAAATGGGTGGGGAGGGAAATATATCCCTGGTGGTGGGGTCTGTTTGGAGGTGGCGGAAATGTCGGCGGATGATTTGGTTTATGCGGAGGTTTGTAGGGTGGAAGGTGTGCACCAGGGGCGTTCTGTCCTTGTTGCGGTTGGAGGGGTTGGGTCTGAGGGCGGAGTTGCGGGATGTGGATGAGATGCGTTGGAGTGCATCTTTAACCACCAGGGAAAGGGGATTGCGGTCTCTAAAGAAGGATGCCATCTGGTGTGTTCTATGGTGGAACTGCTCCTCCTGGGAGCAGATACGGCGGAGGTGGAGGAATTGGGAATACGGGATGGCATTTTTGCAAGAGGTAGGGTGGGAAGAGGTGTAATCCAGGTAGCTGTGGGAGTCGGTGGGTTTGTAAAAAATATCAGTGTCAAGTCGGTCGTCACTGCTGGAGATGGAGAGGTCCAGGAAGGGAAGGGAGGTGTCAGAGATGGTGCAGGTAAATTTAAGGTCAGGGTGGAATGTGTTGGTGAAGTTGATGAATTGCTCAACCTCCTCGAGGGAGCACGAGGTGGCGCCAATGCAGTCATCAATGCAGCGGAGGAAGAGGTGGGGAGTGGTGCCGGTGTAATTACGGAAGATCAACTGCTCTACGAAGCCAACAAAGAGAAAGGCATAGCTGGGGCCCATAAGTGTGCCCATGGCTACCCATTTGGTCTGGAGGAAGTGGGAGGATTCAAAGGAGAAATTGTTAAGGGTGAGGACCAGTTCGGCCAAACGAATGAGAATGTCGGTGGAGGGGTACTGCCTTGAAGAAGTTTTCCTCCTCTCTCTACAAGAATCTCATGGAGTCTCTCTCCCACTGCAACTCCCAGGTCATTTCCTCTGCCCTGAAGCTCTTCAACCATGTCCTGAAACAAATCCGCTACGACAGCCACATTTGCTTCCTCAGTGCCTGCCTCCGTAACCAACTCATACCACGCGGACTCCGGACCACCTTTAAACCAGCAGAGTTCGGACCCGAACAGGACAAACAGTACAGACTACAGATTCAAAAACACCAGCAACGGTTCTCCATCAAGTTCCTCCGCTCCACGCTTGCAGCAATGCGCCGGCACCTAACCTCTCTACAGTTGAGGGCCACACTCTCTCAGAATTGCAAAGGACCCACTCTGTACTACATCCTCAGGAGAATGCACACTCTCAACAAACAGCATTTCAATTCCATCTCAAACATCAAAAACTGTAAGTACAACAAACTTTTATCTACCCACCTCCATAACCAGCGCTCCTCGAACATTCGAGAAGATTCCCCTGGCCTCGGAAACACCATTAGCCATGCGGCTGATGCAGCTACCACCCCCACGCTGATTGATGATGTCACTTCTGCCCCCATCATGGCCACTCCCACAGCCACTTCCGCCCCTCACATCA
>NC_057717.1:67016104-67040241 GCF_004010195.1 Chiloscyllium plagiosum | reverse complement strand
TCCCCACCCCCACCCTCCTCTAGCTTATCTCTCCACGCTTCAGGCTCTCTTCCTTTATTCCTGATGAAGGGCTTTTGCCCGAAACGTCGATTTCGAAGCTCCTCGGATGCTGCCTGAATTGCTGTGCTCTTCCAGCACCACTGATCCAGAATCTGGTTTCCAGCATCTGCAGTCATTGTTTTTACCTGAACAGCTTCTGAAGCGAGTGAGTGATGCCACACGTTGATGCTGCCCCTCGTCCTCTCTCTGGGACAGTGTGGCTGATGGTGAAATAATGTCTCATTGTTAATCCTCCCTTCCGCGTTAGACTGTCTGCAGCTCCACAGTTCAGGACCGTGGGGATGACTCTCAGTGTCTGAGGGTTTCATTTGCATTCTCTTCATCTAGGACAGCTGGGGCTCAGGTGTTAACTGCTGCCCAATTGCAGGAAAGAAACCGATGTCACTGTTGCAAAAGCCTTTCTGCAGGATTGCTGTGTGAAGATGGACTCTGAACAGCAAACAGATTGCACAAAAATGCCCTCACATTAATTTACTTGAGGGTAGACAATCCGGATTACATTCTGTCTTTCCCAACAGCTCAACATCTTTATCTCTCTCAGATAAATAATATTTACAGAAAGTTCACAATCAAAGTTGCTGATTTCCAGCACTTGATGGAACTGGCTCTGCTGATGATAGAAAATCCACGTTTGCCTTCCCTCACACTGCTTGCAGGTGGAGGGAAATAACTGAATACTCTGCCGATGGAGTCCAAGCGGAAGGGTTAAACAGCACTGTCCCGTGAACAAGGAGACGGATTGATATTCTTCAAAGACTTTGGTGCTTAGAAACCCGAGATCAAAGTAAAATGTTGTTGGATCTGAGCTGATTTGGTTTTGGAAACGTAAGAATGCCACTTATCTGGGGCATGATCTTCACTCAACAGCTTGTGTTAATACTGGAATCTGAGAATGTCTTACTTGAAGTCGCCATCGAGCCTTGGTCGTTTGATTTCACTTTTGCCCGGTCGTCCTATCAGCTATTCGATAAAAAAAAGGTGTAAATCAGGAAGTTGCCACCCTTGAAATAACGTCGAATTCTGGAGTAAGAAGAGTCGTTTTAGTAGGCATGGCACAGTATCACATATGGTGAAAGTGAAACAAGTGTTTCAGGATGCTCACCACACAATCCCGTTCTGAATAAATCCACCATCTTGGTTGTTTGCACAGTTCTGCGTGTGAAATTTGAGGAAGTGGGGACATGAAATGATTGGAAACAGCGCTGAACAGGTTAATGGCAATGGTGTGGTGTATGAGGAATGTCAATGCTAAAGGTGATTTGTAAGTTTTGGGCAGTTCTTCTTGGAGAGCAGAAGGCCGACAGCTGGCCTTGTTAAAACATTCCAAGACATGAGTGGGATAGACAGAGGAAATAAGCGAGAACGTTGCCCACGCCTGAAAGAATCGGGAACAATTCAGCAGAGTTCTGAAGTCATTAGTAAAAGAAGAAAAATGTACATGAGGAGAAACGTTTTCATACAGCGAGTGGTTAGTGTCTGTAAACCACTGCCTGAAATTGACAAAGAGGCAGTTTCAATCGAGTTATTTAAGAAACGAATTCGATATTAATGTTGAAAGTGAAAGTGTGCAGAGTTACAGGAAGAAGGCAAGAGAATGATACCAAAACAGAAACACATTTATCTCCGTGGAGAGCCAGCACATCTAAGGTGGTTTGTGACACATTTGTGATTCACATTGGAATCACAGTTTGAGCAACAGAATGTAAGGAGTTAGGCCACGGCGATGTTGACAAAGCGGATCAGAAACAGCACATATCACAAATGGGGCAAGAACAGGCCTCTGTACCGTGGCCAAGCGGCCTATGCCGCGGGATTCCGGTTCCTGTTCAGCGGGCGGGCGTAGGTTTGAATCCCACTGCTGCAGCGTGTTATTGTGGTCTGGTCAAAGCCAAGCTAAAATCAGCGATATTGGAGAGTTGAATGCAGTGCTGGCGAGTGCAAACACCCTCAAATGTATCACAGTCCATGCGGTGGTCACCTCCCCCACCGAAAATCGCAGGCTCTACTGCTGTTGTTTCGTTCCACGCGAGTTCAGCTTTCACTGGAACCAAAACCAGACTGTTACTTCATTGCTGTCGTGAAACATAGTCCTGCAGTGACTCTACTCGTCGTTATTTGGTGTTCTGACGAAAGGGAAATGTTTCCAATGAGTGACAATGTTACATGGTCTTAAGTTTCCTTCATTTCTGTCCTGCAGTCATTAGAAGGGAAAGGTAATCTAATCGAGACTGTCTTTGGTGAACTTCACTTTTTATGGCCCATTCTTGTTGTGTTGTTTCGTCCTCTCTTTTCAGCACTTTCTGGGAAGTGGTGGTGCACTAACGCTGCAGTATTTTTGAAAGAGTAGTTTGGAATTGCCCTGCTATTAGTTGTGAAATTAGTTTATGGCTCATGCTCACGGTCTGTATCACATTCAGCGTTCGCTGTGTCTGAAAAATGCATTTGCTTTGTCAGTTTTGTTTCTGTTCCGTGTTAAATGCTGACTGTTTTTCCATTCGCTCAATACATTACAAGATAACACCATTTGTGAAGTAACGTCCAGCAGCAACCCTCCTCAACTGAGGATCCGGGAATATTTCACGGAGTATGGTCAGTCGGAGCAAAAGTAAGAAAGTCTTTTGGATCTGCAGTGTTTCACAATGCTATCTTTCCGGTGACCAGCCGCAGAGAGCGATGGCAAGCCCTGCTAAAAGTAATCCTTTCAAGCCGGTGTAAGTAACACAACGTTATTGGGGCACACAGCGTGGAAACAGAGTCTTTGTGGATGTCGTCCATGCTGACCACATAGCCAAAATTAAACAAGTCCCACTTCCCAGCACTTGGCCCCTATCCCTCTGAACCTTTCTGACCCAGAAACTCCTCCGGTTGCCTTTGAAACCTTGTGAGTGTCCTGGCTTCCTCCGCTTCCTCTGGTCGCCAATTGCATACACGCACACCTGTCTGTGTGGGAAATGTGCCTCAGGTCCCGTTTAACTTTTCTTCACAGCAGAGAGCAGCGGGAGCTGGGCGGAAGTTCAGGCGGAGCGCAAAGCCGGTCGGGAAGGTAAGTAATTGCAATTAGAGTAGGTGAGTTATTTCACCAATCATGCCAGAAGAGAGTAGACGAGAGCAGACGATGAGGAAGGCAGAGAAGAGACAGGTGCAAGAGACCCTGGGAGATGTACAAGCAGGAACAAGTTGAAGCTTTTGGAAACAATAGAGACTGATGACACTGCCAGTTCGCAAGGCGGCCAGGTCTGTCAATCAAAAGTTGGCGCAGAGGCAGAGCGGAAGAGTCGGACATCGCACAGAGCCGTAGTAATAGGGGACTCCAAGGTGAGAGGAACTGACTGGGGTTTTTGTGACAGCAGAAGGGATATAAGGATGGTGTGTTGCCTTCTTGGTGCCATGGTGAAATACATCGCGGACAGAGGGCACGAGATCCTCAAGGATGAGGGTGAAGACCGAGAGGTGGTGGTACATGACGGCACAAATGAGGTCGGAAAGAAGAGGAGGAACATACTACAGCTAGACTTCGGAGAACTAGGAAGAAGGCTGAAAAGGAGGATGTCCAAGGAGGTTATCTCCGGTTTGCTTCCAGTTCCTCGCGCTGGTGTGGCCAGAAACAGGGAGATAGTGGACTTGAACGTGTGGTTGGGGAACTGGTGCAGGAAGCAAGGATTTAAGTTATTGGATCACTGGGGTATATTTTGTGGTCAGCACAAATTCTACAAGAGAGACGGTTTTCACCTTAATAGGTTTGGGACCAGCATTCCGGAAGGCAGGTTTTCTACTACATTTAAACTAAGTAGCGGGGGGGAGGGAACAAACTAGATGTTTATAAAGGAAATTGAGGAGAAAGTTAGAACAAGAGAAGTCAAGAAAGACAACTCTATCAATGAGGCAGAAAACTCGGAAAGGTATCATGCTGTAAGGTTGCGTGAAATAGGGGTTGATGGGAAGGGTGAGAGCAGTAACAAATTAAAAATACTATGCATGAATGCACAAAGCATTAGAAATAAGATGGATGAGCTTGAGGCTCTTTTGGAAATGGGCAGATACGATATTGTGGGGATAACTGAGACGTGGCTTCAAGTGGACATGGCCTGGGAAATGAATATTCAAGCCTACACGTGCTTTCGTAAGGACAGACTGACGGGCAGAGGGGGTGGGGTGGCCTTGTTGGTAAGGGAGGATATTCAGTCCTTTGCGCGGGGGGACCTAGAGTCAGGGGATTTAGAGTCAGTGTGGATAGAGCTGCGAAATCCTAAGGGTAAAAAGACCCTCTTGGGAGTTATCGACAGGCCCCCAAACAGGAGTCTCGATGTCGGATGTAAGTTGAATAAGGAGCTGAAATTGGCCTGTCGTAATGATGTTACTACAGTTGTTATGGGGGATTTTAACATGCAGGTAGACTGGGAGAATCAGGATGCTATTGAACCTCAAGAAAGAGACTTTGTGGAGTGCCTCAGAGGTGGATTCTTCGAGCAGCTAGTGCTGGACCCGACCAGGGAGAAGGCAATTCTGGATCTGGTATTGTGTAACGAACCGGAATTGGTCAGAAACCTCGAAGTGAAGGAGCCATTTGAAAGTAGTGACCATAATTCATTAAGCTTCAGTCTGCAATTTGAGAGGGAGAGCGTACAGTCGGAAGTGACAGTCCTTCTGTTGAATAAAGGGAACTATGGAGCTATGAGGGAGGAGCTGGCCAAAGTTCAATGGTGCAATACCTTAGCAGGGATGACCGTGGAGGAACAATGGCGGATATTTCTGTGTATAATGCAGAAGTTGCAGGATCAGTTCATTCCAAAAAGGAAGAAAGATCCCAGGAGGAGATATGGGTGGCCGTGGCTGACGAGGGAAGTTAAGAAACATATAAAGTTAAAAGAGAAAAAAGTATAACATAGCAAACATAAGTAGGAAATCTGAGGATTGGGAAGCTTTTAAAGAGCAACATAGTATTACTAAGAAGGAAATACGTAGATAAAAAATGAGGTACCAAGGTAAACTGGCCAATAATATAAAGGAGGATAGTAAAAGCTTTTTTAGGTATGTGCAAGGCAAAAAAAAAATGTTAGGACTAAAATTGCGACCTTGAAGACAGAAACAGAGGAATATATTACCGGGAACAAAGCAATGGCAGTGGAATTAAATGGGTACTTCAGATCTGTGTTCACTGGGGAAGACACAAGCAATCTCCCTGAGGTAACAAGGTAAACTGGCCAATAATATAAAGGAGGATAGTAAAAGCTTTTTTAGGTATGTGCAAGGCAAAAAAAAATGTTAGGACTAAAATTGCGACCTTGAAGACAGAAACAGAGGAATATATTACCGGGAACAAAGCAATGGCAGTGGAATTAAATGGGTACTTCAGATCTGTGTTCACTGGGGAAGACACAAGCAATCTCCCTGAGGTAACAGTGGCTGAAGGACCTGAACTTAAGGGAATTTATATTTGCCAGGATTTGGTGTTGGAGAGACTGTTGGTCTGAAGGTTGATAAGTCTCCGGGGCCTGATGGTCTGCATCGCAGGGTACTGAAGGAGGTGGCTCGGGAAATCGTGGATGCGTTGGTGATTATTTTCCAGAGTTGGATAGCTTCGGGGTCGGTTCCTGAGGATTGGAGAGTGGCTAATGTTATACCACTTTTTAAGAAAGGTGGGAGAGAGAAAGCAGGAAATTATAGACCAGTTTGTCTGACCTCAGTGGTGGGAAAGATGATGGAGTGTATTATAAAGAATGTAATTACGGCACAACTGGATAGTAGTAACAGGATAGGATAGAGTCAGCATGGATTTATGAAGGGAAAATCATGCTTGACTAATCTTCTTGAATTTTTTGAGGATGTAACTCTGAAAATGGACGAGGGAGATCCAATAGATGTTGTGTATCTGGACTTTCAGAAAGCTTTTGATAAAGTCCCACAGAGGAGGTTAGTGAGTAAAAGTAGGGCGCATGATATTGGGGGCAAAGTACTAGATTGTTTTGAAAATTGGTTGGCTGATAGGAAACAAAGTGTAGTGATAAACCGCTCAATTTCGGAATGGCAGGCAGTGACCAATGGGGTACCGCAGGGATCCGTGCTGGGACCACAGCTTTTTACAATATATGTTAATGATATAGAAGATGGTATCCGCAATAACATTAGCAAATTTGCTGATGATACAAAGCTGGGTGACCGGGTGAAATGTGATGAGGATGTTAGGAGATTACAAGGTGAACTGGACAAGTTAGGTGAGTGGGCAGATGCATAGCAGATGCAGTTTAATGTGGATAAATATATGGTTATCCACTTTGGTGGCAAGAACAGGAAGGCAGATTTCTACCTCAATGGAATCAATTTAGGCAAAGGGGCAGGACAGAGAGATATGGGTGTTATTGTACACCAGTCAATGAAGGCAAGCATGCAGGTACAGCAGGTAGTGAAGAAGGCTTATAGCATGCTGGCCTTCATAACAAGAGGGATTGAGTACAGAAGCAAAGAGGTTCTTCTGCAGCTGTACAGGGCCCTGGTGAGAGCACACCTGGAATACTGTGTGCACTTCTGGTGTCCAAATTTGAGGAAAGACATTGTGGCTATTGAGGGAGTGCAGCGTAGCTCACGAGGTCAATTCCTGGAATGGCGGCATTACCTTACACTGAAAAACTGAAAAAACTGGGATTGTATACCCTTGAGTTTAGAAGACTGAGAGGGGATCTGATTGAGACATATATGTTTATGAAAGGATTCGACACTCTGGCAGCAGGAAACATGTTTCCGCTGAGGGGTGAGTGCTGAACCAGAGGACACAACTTAAAAATATGGGGTAGACCATTTAGGACAAAGATGAGGAGTAACTCCTTCACCCAGAGAGTGGTGTCTGTGTGGAATGCTCTGCCCCAGAGGGCAGTGGAGGCCCAGTGTCTGGATTCATTTAAGAAAGAGTTGGATAGAGATCTCAAAAATAGTGGATTCAAGGGTTATGGAGATAAGGCAGGAAAAGGATTCTGATTAGGAATGATCAGCCATGATCATATTGAATGGCGGTTCAGGCTCGAAGGGCTGACTGGCCTACTACTGCACCTATTGTCTATTGTCTATTTTCTACCTCTGCGAACACATCCAGCTGCAGCAAATCGTACTGGCCTTCTAACATTTTTCTGGCCTTGACCACTCTCTGTAATTCTCTCATCCCCTCCAGCACCGTCACCTCTCGCTGTTCTTGTCGTGTCAATGATTCCCCTTCCCACTGCTCTCCTTCTGCTAGCAGACCTTTTTCAATCCCTTTAAAACTTACTCATAAAACACTCTCTCACTTCAGGATTTAAGTACTTTTTGGTGACCTTCTCAGCCTCATAATCGAATATGATCCATTTTGTCCTGAGTGAGGGATAGATGGGGATTTCTTGCTGAGGTGTGTCTGTTCCAGTGGAATATCTTTTGTTGAATGTTTTACACTGTTCCTTCAAATGTTTTCCACTGTTCATTTGCAGAAACATGTTTCGATCTGTTTAGCTTCTTTTTCTTTGTCAGTTCTCCTGTCAAACTCGTGTCATTGGCTATATTTGTTTCCAGTTGTAGCTTGTCCTTTCTGTGAATCATATTAAAAGTTTATATTTCTTTAAACTACACTTCATCAAAATTTCCCAGAGGATTTCTCCAGGTGACATTACTCATTCACTAAGTTTCATCACACAACGGGCGATCTGAGTTAGTTATATCCCGAGCCAGTTGCACAATGTGTTATTCAAAGATACACTGATGAACAATCTCCGCATTCCCGTTCTAATATCACTGTTATTAATGTCATTATCCCAGATTATACGAATATTGAAGTTTCCCCAAATTATCACAATGTGTTTATTTTTTAAAATTCCAACGACTTCCTGTTTAATGCAGTGATGAGCAATGGAATGCTTTTCGGTGGCTAAAACTATTTTGCTACTTGTTTCCTTGGCAAGTAGTAGCCAGAACGTACATTCAGACTGACTTTACTTCATGATCTGCGGCCAGATGCTTTCTCTGTAATGCCTTTGTTATCCATTACAGTTAGCGTTGCCCATTTTGATTGCATTTGCCCAAGGTTGTGAACCATTAAATATTTTTGTTCGCCCTGTAAACACGTCTCCCTGCTGTCTAAATATCTTTTTTCTCTTTGTCACAAATCAATCTACCTTATTGATGAGACTTTTTCCATTCGACAATAGAACATAATGCTCCTTTTTCCCACAATTTCCTGTCACAAACCAATTCGACAATGTGCTGCTTTAGTGCAGCTTTGTCCCAACCTGTTCCTTTCATCTGCACGGATGCTTCACATTTTCTCTTTGCATTTGTAAAGCTCCTTTCACCTGAACCTTGTCTCTGCACCCTCACTGTCATTTTAAGGCCCTGCTCATAAACCTGCGACATGATTTCCCAGGACACTGGTCCCATCACAGTACCGGTTGGACCATTCCAATAGATTTTTTTAAACGTGGTGTGAGATGTGGGTGTCTCTGTTTGACCAGCCCTTCTTTCCCATCCCTAGCTGCCCTTGAACTGAGTAGCTTTCTCGGCCATTTCAGAGGGTAATTGAGAGGCAAACACTTTGCTGTGGGTATGTCGTGCAGACCAAGTGAGGATGGGCAGATGTCCTTATCGAAAGGACAAGTGTTTGGGATTTATTTGTACTTCAGCAATGGTCTCATACGTATTTATCGATTGTTAATTACAATTTTTAAAAAAAATGATTTCAATTTTCTCCATTTCTGATGGTGAGATTCAAACCTGTCTCCCCTGAACATTAGCTGAGATTTGAGATGCATGCTCTAGCAATAATACCACTGAGCCATCACTTCGCCTACTGACTGTTTGCTCATCGCTGATCACTGATACCAGTATATAATGAAGCTAAGTCCGTTCTTCCTACAAACGTGTTTGATCCTGAAATCATTCTGAAAACTAGTGCTATCACTCAGTCTCGTTCCATGTGGTATCCCTCAGTGTGTGGGTCTAATTGCTGGCTCTGTCAGTGTTTCTCGCTCTTGCAGTTTCTCCAGGTCCTGAGCCAACAAAATTCTCCACTCCAGAGAGATGCAGTAGCACAGGTCAGGGATGGAGACCTGGATTTTCCAGACCTGTGTTGTAACCCACACTACAGCAGTCTAATTACTCATCCTCTGGACCAGTGGTGCTGGAAGAGCACAGCAATTCAGGCAGCATCCAACGAGCAGCGCCTGAATTACTGTGGTCTTCCAGCACCACTGATCCAGAATCTGGTTTCCAGCATCTGCAGTTATTGTTTTTACCTCCTTCCTAATTTCTCATTCTGTCTATGTATCTGTCTCCTTTAGATACTCAGGAAGTTCTGGACTCCAAAGACTACAGGCTGCCGAGTTCCTCGTCCATCACCATTTTGAAGATGTTTGGTCAGCCAGAGAGACAAAGGGCAGGGTGATCTGGAACCTTTAATAAGTCCTGCAGTGAGGTAAGATGACTCACAGTGCTCAGAGCAGAGTGCAATGATAGGGCTCCAAACAGCGGCTAACAAGACATGACATAGATACAGTGCTAGAGGGAGAGCATTTTACAGACACACCCAATGATCAATCTCTTCCTCCACTTTATGTTGTAGTAAGACAGCACAGCTATCAATCTAAGCCTGTGCTGATTTCGTGAGCATCGGTACAACAGAGGAGATAAGCAGGCCTCTCACAAGAGGGTGTAGATGCTGCCTGGGATTTCTCTGCTCTGTGCTCCCTCTCCAACACTGTATCTATGGCATGTATCATCGACCAGAGTCTTGAAACATGTGTAACAACTAAATCAGTTCCACTCACGGTAACTTCCTCCCTTTCCGATAGTCCCTCCACATATTTGAAATGTGCTGCATTCCAGACTACTATCCCTATCGCTGTAACTTGCTTCAGTGTCTACAACATGCCTTATCTCAGTAGTCTCGTCCTCCAGTAACTGGAGACAGAGTCATGCAGCACGGAAACAGAAACTTATGTCCAACTGATCCATGCGGACCACATTTCCCAAACTGAATGACTCGCTTTTGCCTGCGATTGGCCCATATCTGTTCAAAACCTCTCCTCTCCATGTACATGCTCAATCGTATTTTCCTTGTTGCAATTGTACATGTTTCTCCCATTTCCTCTGCCAGTCCGTTCCGTCTATGCAACATCCTCTGTGGATAATGTTGTCCTTCAATTCCTTCTTTAAATCCTTGCTCTCTCACCTCCCGTTTATATTTTTTAGTTTTAGACTCATCGACCCTTGGCTATTCACCTCACTCAGGGCCCACAAGATTTTGTAAACCTTGATAAGGTCACCCAGTAGCCACCTCTGTTCAAGGGAAATATTTAGGACATTGTTACAAATATCTCCGACCTGTGCATCAAAGTGCTGGCCAATGAGGGTAAATGTGCCAAATGCTGCATTCCCCACCCTGTCCCCCGTGATGTCACTTCCAAGGAACAATGTAACTGCACCCCTTGGTGTCTCTCTCTTTGATAACACTGCCCAGAGCCCTGCTATGAACTCTGTTAGTCCGACATGGTTTGTCTTAACAAAATCCACCAACTGAATTCAACTCCATCTTCATTGCTTGGCCCACTGGCCCACTTGGTAAAGATCCCCTTTGATAACCATATTCACTGCTCATTCCATCCATTAATTTGATCATCCATAAAATTACTAACAATGACTTCTATATTCTCAACCAAATAGTTTATGTAGATGATGCACATCAGTGGACTCAGTCCGATCCTTATAGCATACTGCTGGTCACAGGCCTCTAGTCTGAACAACAATGTTCTCCCACCACCCTCTGTCTCCTACTGTCAAGCCAACTTTTTATCCAGTTGCCTAGCTCTCCCTGATCCCATGTGATCTCACCTTATGAAACAGTATATCATTCTGACATTAATGTAGACAATGTATGGTCGCCACTTCAACAAAAGCATTCAAGTAAGTGAGACCTTTCTTTGTATGCACAATGCTGTGCAGACTATCTTTCATCAATTCTTGCCATTCCAAATGCATGTAACTACTATCTGGCAGAATCACTTCCACAATTAACCCACCACTGACATTGGGATAACTGGTCTTTAGTTCCATGGCTTTCCATCGCAGCCTTTCTCAAACAATGGAACAAAACCATATTCTTGTTATAGAGTTGGACAGAATGCAAATTGACCCTGAGGTTGATATCAATCACAATTCAAACTAAACTCTTCCCAGCTGTTTCTTGCTGGTCCATATCCCTCCAAACGTTTCCTATTCATGTGCGTAACCAAATGTCTTTAAACGTTGAAATTGTACCCACGTCCACCCCTTCCTCAGGAAGTTCATTCCGCACTCAACCGCACTCTGTTTAACAATTTGCCCCTCATGTCTTTTTGTGAACATTGGCCAAGGATGTTTTGGATGAGTGCCGAACCAGAGGATACATCTTAAAAATATGGGGTAGACCATTTAGAACAGAGATGATGAGAAACGTCTTCACCCAGAGAGTGGTGGCTGTGTGGAATGCTCTGCCCCAGAGGGAAGTGGAGGCCCAGTCTCATGATTCATTGAAGAAAGAGTTGGATAGAGCTCTCAAGGATTGTGGAATCAAGGGTTATGGAGATAAGGCAGGAACAGGATTCTTATTAAGGATGATCAGCCATGATCATACTGAATGGTGGTGCAGGCTCGAAGGGTAGAATGGCCTACGAGAGCACCTACTGCCTATTGTCTATTGATATGTCATGCCCATTCTTTGCCCCTAATTTTAAGGACCCCCTTGCACTCGCTATACTATTGAAGGGCTTCGCCTGTTTCTATCACACTGTACTTCCTTCATCAAGCTCACGATATCACTTGACCAGTTACTGGAGCTGGAGTGACTGCCTTTGTGATTCACTCACCGAAGAGCACACTGGACCTGAATTCTCACTGTATCACTTTCACGTTCTTCCTCTTTCCGAATATGACCCAAACTGCAAATAATTCCTCCCAGTCTGTGTTTGCCAGACCCTGACTCGTGATAGTGATAATGCCCAGTGATACTGATGTTCTAATGATTAAGCGGCTTCCCCAGATCTGGCCTCTTCACTTCTACACTATCCATTTTCCAAAAGATGACTTTGAAACCTAGTGTTATGACGACTATCGCCAAACCGCTACAAAAATCCTTCTGTCTGTCACCTTGTCCAGCACCTACAGCCCACTCAGTCTGTAACATCCAGCCCTGACTGACTGACCAGTCCATCTGTGTACCTTCCTCCAGCAACTCCAGCACATGATGTCACTGTAACCTTCTCCAGTCTCCACAGCACACATCCATTCTGTCCTACAGCATCCCATTACTTCTAACATTCCATCATCCATTTCACCTCACAGTCGGTAAAAATTCGTTCAGTTCCAAGAGCATTTCTTGCCATCCCTCATTTCTTGTAACGTTCTGAAGCCATTCGAACACTCCCGAGATATGTAACCTTACCCTCTCTCTCTCTTCAATCTTCTTGGTCTCTGTGACTAACTCCCATCTCTACAATGTTCCTTACCTCTGACCACCTGCAGTCAGTCCTAGCCTTCCTCGCTCTCGAACATCCTGCGGCCACTAAAACCATCCACGTTTCTGAAATATCCTCTCAATTGTTGTAACAACTTTCATTACACAATTGCCCCTGTCTATATCCTCAACCAGTCCATAGAATTTTTGATAACTCGGTAACTTCCCTTGTCGGATGCTGCCTGATCTGCTGTGTTTTTCCAGCACCACTCTAATCTAAACTTTGGTTTCTAGCATCTGCAGTCCTCACTTTTGCCTTGGTAACCTTACCCAGTGTGTACAAGTCTGAATATGACTAACTTCATCCAGTCTTCCCCAACCGCCCCTACCTCCAATTGTCTCGAGAATCCATAGCACTCCCAATGCGTTAACCTCCTCCAGTCCCTCTCATGTACACCATTTATGTAACCTTCTCATGTCCCTAACTACATTCTCCTCCTAGTGAACTTTGTGACCTGGTCTAATGTCTGCAGTGCTCTGTGTAATCAGATATAGGGTTGACTCAATAGTTGGCATTGCAGCCTCACAGCGTTAGAGAACTGGCTTCAATTCCAGCCTTGGGCGACTGGCTGTGTGGACTTTAAGTTAATTACGTAAATGTGAAGTGCTCCATTTTGATGAAACAAACCAGGGTGGGACTTGTACAGTCAATATTCGGGCCCTGGGTAGTGTTGTCAAGCAGTGACCCAGGGATGCAGGTACACAATTCTTTGAATGTGGTGTCACAAGCAGACAGGCTGGAGAAGCAGGCGTTTGAGATGGTTACCTTCATTGTGCAGAGCATGGAAAGTAAGAGTTAGGATGTCATGTTGTATCTGAACAAGGCACTGGTGGGGCTACCATTAATGCATTGCTGATCAGTAGGAAGAACTCATCTGGTTCACTTACCTGCTTGAGGGCAGGACATCTGCCATTCAAATCTCGTCTGGCTAACATGTGACTCCAAACGCACAGCAATATGGCTGTTTCTGAGCTGCTCTCTGAGTAATTAGCAGTGGGGTCAAAGAATGCTAGTCCAGGCAGTGACACCCACAACCCATGAATGAATAAATAAAAATACACATGTCCCTCCCTACTTCTGCAAACCCCTCCAGCTGCAGCAATTCGTACTGGCTTTGTAACACCACTCTAAGCACTTTGTAACACCACCCTGATCACTCTCTGTAACGCTCTCAGCACCTCCAGGACCTTCACGTCTCCCTGTTCCTGTCGTGTCATTAATCTCTGCTAATGATTCCCTTTTCCAATGCCCTCCTCCTGCAAGCAGATCCTATGCAATCCCTTTAAAACGTACTCGTAAAACACCCTCTCACTTCTGAATTTTAAGTACTTCTCAGCATCATAATCTAATACGATCCATTTTGTCCTGATTGAAGGAATGATAGGAATTTCTTGCTGAGGGTTTGTCTGTTTCAATGCAGTCTCCTTTTGTTGAGTGATTTACACTGTTCCTTTAAATGTTTTCCACTGTTCATTTACAGACACATATTTCTGTCTGCTTAGCCTGTTTAACTTGGTCAGTTCTCCTCTCAAAGTCGTGTTAATGACTGTTTTTGTTTTTAGTTGTAGCTTGCCCATTCTGTGATTCACTTTAAAACGTTATATTCATTTAAACTGCACTTTATCACAATTTCCCGATCTCTCCAGCTTACATGACATATTCGCTAAGTTTCAGCACGCAACAGTCGGTCTGAGATAGTATCATCCCGAGCCAATTGTACAATGTTTCATTCCAAGAAACATTGAAAAAAAATCTCCGAACTCCTCCTCCAATATTACTATTGTCAGTGTGACTGTCAAGATTGGACGAATTTCGAATTATGCCTTTGTCAAAAATTTCAATGTGTTCCTGTTTAATACAGTGATGAGCAATAAATGTTGTTCACTGGCTAAAACTGTTCTGCTTCTTGTCTCCATAGCAAGTAGTAGCCAGAATTTACATTCAGACTGATACGACTTCATGATCTGAGGCCAAATGTTTTTTTTTCTCTGTAATGCCTTTGTTATTCATTATTGTTCGCGTTGCCCATTTTGCCTGGTTGTGAACAATTGAAAACTTTTGTTCGCCCTCCTCTCTAAATCTCTTTTGTCTCTGTGTCACCAATCCATCTACCTTATTGCAGCGACGCTGTCCATTAAAAAAAACACAAGTTACTCTTTCCCACAATCTCCTGTCACAAACCTATTCACTGATGTACAATTTTAGTTTACTCTGTCCCTTTCTGTTCATTTCTGTTTGTCTTCAGCCAGATCCCCATGCTGTTCCGATGATTCACATGTTCTCTTTGGATTTCGAAAGCTCGTTTCACCTGAACCCTGTCCCTGCATCCTCTCTGTCAGCTTAAAGCCCTGTCCATAGATCTACCAACATGATTGGCCAGGACACTGGTCCCAGCACAGTCCTAATGCATTATTTTTTAATCAGATATGCGATGTTGGTGTCTCTGGCTGACCAGCCTTTCTTGCCCAGCCCTCGCTGCCTTTTAGCTGAGTAGTTTGCTCGGCCATTTCAGGGGTCTTGAGAGGCAAATATTTTGCTGTGGTTATGTCATGCAGACCACTTTAGGATGGACAGATTTCCTTCTCGAAAGGACGTGTTTGGATTTTTGTACATCAGCAATGGATTCATGCTAATTGATGGATTGTTAATTATCATTTTTAAAATTATTGATCGGCAATCACTTTGCCTGCTCCCTTGTTGCTCATTCCTGACCAGTTATACCAGTGCATCATGAAGCAAAACCCATTCTTCCAATACAATTGTGTGATCCTGACATCTTCCAGCACTCTGGGATTATTACATAATATCGCTTCAAATGGTATCCCTCACTGTGTGGGTCCAATTACTCTATCTCTCTTTCTGTCTCTCTCTCTCTCTCTCTCTGTCTCTCTCTCTCTCTCTCTGTCTTTCTCTCTCTCTCTGTCTCTGTCTATCTCTCTCTATCTCTATTGCAGCTACTTCTGATCCTGAACTAACAAAATTGTTCACCTCGAAGAGACGAGGCAGCACAGGCCAGTGCTGGAGTTTGGGATTTTCCGGATCTCTGTGTGCCACATTGCCATTCTCCATGTGTAACCCTCACTTCATCAATCTCATTTCCCATTCTGTCTATTTCTTTGTCTCCTGTCGGTGTTGACAAATGTCCTGACTCAATAGACTTCCCAATTGCGGGGTGTTTAATCCATCACCTCATTGAACGCAGGTGGTCAGTCGCAGGGCAGAGAGATCTGTAGCCTTCAATACATCCTGTAGTGAGGTAAGATCAGCAACAGAACACAGAGAAAAGAACAATGAGGTAACTCCAAACATCTGTTAACACGACATGACAGAGATGCAGTGTTGGAGGGGAAGCACAGTACAGCCAAAGCCCCAGGCTCAATCACCGCCCCCTCTTTAAGTTCTGTTGTAGTAAGACTCAGTACTCTGCAACACTGTATCTATGGCATGTCTTGTGGTCCAATGCTTTCAATAATTTTTGATTCCTGTAACAATTCCTACCACTCGAACCTCCTCCCTTCCCGATAGTCGCTTCACATTTTTGAAATGTACTGCATTCCATTCTACCATCCCTATCGCTGTAACATGCTTCAGTGTCTACAACATACGTTATCTCGGTAGTCTCTCCAAGAACTGGAGACATGCAGCACGGAAACGGTTTCATTGAACCAACCAGTCCATGCTGACCAGAGTCGCTGACTGAGACACGTTTCCCTGCATTTGACCCATATCCTTCCAAACCATCTCCTCTCCGTGTTTCTGCCAAAATATATTTGACATGTTGCTATTGTTCTTTTCTCTACTACTTCCCCGGAAGCTCAATACACACCTGCAACATCCTTTGTGTGGAAAATGATCTCCTCCAATTCCTTTGGTCTTTCACCTCATACTTATGCCTTCTAGATCATAGAACGTGACAGCGCACTACAGGCCCTTCGGCCCTCAATGTTTTGCCAACTCCTGAAACCAATCTTTAGCCGATCGAGCCAACACTTCCATTCTCGCCCATATGCCTATCCAATGAACATTTAAATGACCTTAAAGTTGGTGAGTCTACTACTGTTGCAGGCAGTGTTTTCCACACCCTGACGACTCTCCGAGTTAAGAAGCTATCTCTGACATCTCTCCTACGTCTATCTCGCCTCAATTTAAACCTATCTTCTCTCATGCTAGGCATCACCATCCGAGGGAAAAGGCTCTCAACCCATCTCACTCTCTGTTTATCTTATATGGCACAAATCATTCGCCTCAACCTTTTTCTCTGGAACAAAAACAGCTTCAAGTCCCTCAGCCTTTCCTTGTCAGACCTTCCCTCCAGATTTCTGTTACTCCTTCCAAAGTAAATCACCTCACACATTTTCATATTAAACACCATTTGCGAAATGGTGTTTAATACAGTTCAGCTCTGTAGCAAATGTATGCCTCTGTGTCACCTACAACATCCTTCATCACTATCTACAACTCTAACAACCTTAGTGTCATCCGCAAATTTGCTGACCCATACTTCAATGCCCTCATCCAAGTCATTTATTAAATGACAAGCAGCAGTGAATCCAAACCATATCCTGGCGGTAACCCACTAGTAACTGAATTCCAGGATGAATATTTCCCATCAACCAGTACACCCTGTCTTCTTTCATCGAGCTAATTTCTGATTCAAACTGCAAAATTACCCACAATCCCATGCCTCTGTATTGTCTGCAATCGTCTACCGTGGGGAACCTTAACAAACGCTTTACTGAAATCCATATACACACGTCAACTGCTTTACCCTCATACACCTCTTTGGTCACCTTCTCAGAGAACTCAGAGGTTTTTGAGGGACGACTTACTCTTCACAAAGGCATGTTGACTATCCCTCATCAAGTTATTCATCTTCAGATGGTTATAAATACTGTCTCTTACAGGCCTTTGCAACGCTTTACCCAGAATCAACGTTAGGCTCAAAGGCATATACTTACCAAGGTTGTCTCTACTTCCCTTAATGGACAAAGAGACAACATTTGCTGGCCACCAGCCTTCTGGCACGATTCCAGTAGACAATGACAACATAAAGGTCAAAGCCAAAAACTTAACAATCTCCTTCGTGGTTTTCCAGAGAATACGAGGATAAATCCTATCCAGCCCAGTGGACTTACCTATGTTTACACTTTACAAAATTGCTAGCACATTCTGCATCTGCACCTCAATCCCATCTAGTTATGGACTCCACGATCCTGGGTTAAAGACGTTGGCTAATCAATTTACCTGTCTCCATCATGATTTTTGAAACCTATATAAAGTCACCGCTAGGGTCCCTGCCACTACTTTGCATCAATGTTCTGGGATACACTTTCTCATGACCTAGGGCTTTCTTTACCTTTGTGTTCTAAGACCTCCAGCACCACCTCTTCTGTAATGGGGACTCTTTAAAAGCCATCACCGTTGCTATCCCTTTGTTTCCTAGTCTCTGTCCACAAGACGTTCTGACATGAAATATTCATTTAGGATCTTTCCCAATTCCTGTGGATCCACACATGGATGGCCTCACTGATATTTGAGGGGCTCTATTGCATCTCCATTTGCATTTTTGGACGTGTGTGCTGTAGGATCTCTTTGCCTTGTCCTTAACTTTATTTGCCAAATGTATCTCATCCAAGCCCACCACCCCCGCCCCACACCCCCCCCCCAATTTTGCTTTACAGCTTATACAGCCTCTCCAATTCTGTCAAACCCACTGGTATCAGTAATATCTTCGTCAATATTTGCTCCATTTACAGATTTAGTAAATGATTCCTAAATCGCAATAATCAGAATTCTATGCAGTACGCCAAAGCTGTGCTAACTATCCCTAATCAATCTTTGCATTTGCAAATGCAGGCAACTCCTGTCCAGCAGAATCACTTCCAACTACGCATGCATCACTGACATCAAGCTAATTGGTGTTTATGTCCCTGGCTTTCCCTCATAGACTTTCCTAAACACTGGCACAACATTAGCCACCCTCCAGGCTTCCAGATCATCACCCGTGGCTGTCAGTGATAGAAAAATCTCTTTACGGGACCCTTCAATATCTTCCTGATCTTTTCACAATATCCTGGGAATTCCTTGATTAGTTCCCAGGGATTTGTCTACATTTTATGCATTTTAAAACCTCCAGTACCTCCTGTTCTGTTATGTGAACTGTTTTGAAGCCATAACTGTTTATTTCCCTGTTTTTCCCAGTCTTTCTCGACAGTTAATTCAAATGTGATCTCAGCGATCTCCTTTGGTTCCACACTTGGATGACCCCTTTGATCTTTAAGGAACCATATTCATTTAGTATTTAATCTTCTGTTGTTAATATACTTGAATTTTCCTCAGCCAGACCTTTCTGTGGTCCCCTTTGGGCCCTCCTGATTTCCCACTTAAGTGCATTACTCCACCCGCAATGTTCTTGAATGGATTCCCTTAATCCAGCTGGCTTTCTGTGACACGTGCGCCCTTTGACTTGAACAGAACCTCAATACCCACAGTTATCCAGTGTTTCCCACTTGTGTCAGCATTAACCTTCACACTAACAGGAATATGCTGGCCCTGACCTCTCATTTTATCTCTCCTTTGAAAGCTTTCCACCTGCCTGACGTCCCTTTACTTGCAAATAGCCTCCATAATCAATTGTTAAAAGCTCTTGACTCACAATTTCTGGATTCAGGCAAGGCCAGTTTTGATCATTAACTTGTGGACCAGCCATGTTCTTTTCCATCGCTATTTTCAAACGAATACAATTGTGGTAACTTTGCCAAAGTGTTTTCCCACTAACACCTCGGTCCCTTTCCATACCTTATTTCCAAATGGGAGGTGAGGTATTTCGCCTTCCTGCAGTCCGATCATTTACATTCTGACTGGGAGAGTTTTCTTGGACACGCTTAACAAATCCCTCCCACCGAAGTTCTGAACACTGTAGCATTCCATGTCTATGTTTGAAAAGTTAAAATCCACGATCATTACAACACTATCCTTCTTCCAGATATCTGAGATCTCCCGACATAGTTGCTGCTCAATTTCCCGCTGACTATTGAGGGCCTGTAGTGCAGTCAAATCAAACTGATGACCAATTTTCATTTCTCATTTCCACGATTACAGCATCACTGGGATATCACCAGGAATATCCTCTCTAAGTGCTGCAGTGATGTATCACTGATCAAAAACTCCACTCCCCCTCCTATCTCCCCTCCTGTTTTCTGCTTCCTGTAGAATATGTACCCTGGAACATTGAGATTTCAGTCCTGTTCCTCCCTCAGCTGTGTTTCTGTAATATCTATGATGTCTCAGTCCCACGTCCGGTCTATCCACCAAGTTCATCTGCCTGACTGGTTAGGCCTGTTATGTTGAAATAAAATAGCTTAATTTATCAGTTTTCCCTCATTTCCTGCTGGGCTCTTGCCTGACATGTCTATTTAAATTACTCTCTTGAAATTCTGTTCCTAGCCTCAACCATCAGACTGCAGCCTGATTCCATCCCCCTCAATGTGAAAACACCCTCACCTTTCGTGTCATCTGGAAACTTAATGATAATACCTTCTACGTTCTCATCGAAGGTATTAATGTACATACAACCAGCAATGGTTCCTGCACAGATCTCTGTGGTACACCCCACTGGTAAAAGAATTTCAAACACAAAGCCAACCCCCCACCAATTGTGGATCCAATTTGCCAACTTGCCTCGGAATCCATTGGTCTGTTGGACCAGTCTTTCATGTGGGACCTTGTCAAAAGCCATAGTGAACTCCATGCAACCCACATCATCTGCACTACCCTCATTAATATATTAAATCGTGATTTCAAAGAAAACTCAGCTGAATTCATCAGATCGTATCTTCCTCTACTAAATCCGTGCTGACTATCCGCAATTGTTCCCTGCCTTTCCAATTATTGATACATTCTGTCCCTTAGAATTCTTCCCAATAATTTCCCTCCCTCTGCTGTCAGACTATCTGCTCTGTAATTACTTGGCCTATCTCTGCTGCCCTTCTTGAACAAAGGAACCACATTAGCTATCCTCCAGTCATTCGGCACCTCACGTTTGGCCAAAAAAGTATTAAATGTATCCACAGGGCCCCAACAAACTGTTCGCTTAACTCCCATAGCAGCCTGGGATACATTTCATTGGGCTCTGGGGATTTCTCCAACTTTATCCCTGTGAAAATATTTAATACTTCCTCCATATTGATCTTAACAGATTCACGAACCTCACCATCTCAACGGAAATCCCCGGCTACAATGTCTTTCTTCTATGTGAATGTACATGGGAAGTATTCATCGGAAGTAGCTCACCTACGTCCTCTGGCTCCATGCATAGATTGTCCCTTTGGTTTCTTACAGGCCCCATTCTTTAGCTGGGAATCCTCTGACTCTGAATATAGTCATAAAATATCTTGTGACTTTTCTTTAATAGTGTCTGCCAAGGATATTTCATGGCCATTGCGTGCCTCTAATTGTTAAGGACCCCCCCTGTCCTCTCTATACTTTTTGAAGAGTTTCACCTGCTTTCATTGAACTGCATTTTCTCTATCAAACTCACGCTATCATTGTATCAGTATTCACTGGAATTGCAACCTTTGTCATTTCCACTATATTAACACACTGGCCATGGATCCTCACGGTATTACTTTAAAATACTCCACTTTCGAAATATAGCCCTAACTGTAGGTAGTTCATGCCAGTCGCTGTTTGCCACGTCCAGCTTCATTATAGGAGACTCAGTTGTGAGGGGGACAGACAGGAGACTGTGTGGCTGCAGAAGTGACCCCAGGATGGTGTGCTGCCTCACGGGTACGAGGGTCAAGGATGTCTCTTAGTGGTTACTGTACATTCTGAAGGTGAAGGATGAACATTCAGAGGACATTGTGCACATCAATCCACATGACAGAGGTAGATAAAGGGATGGGATCCTGTGAAATGTGTAAGAACTTAAAAAGCAGGACCTCAAGGATAGTGATCTCCAGATTATTCCTGGTGCCACATGAAAGTTAGGACAGAAATAGAAAGATAGGCCAGATGGATGTGTGGCTGAGGAGCTGGTGTAGGGGGCGCAGGATATTCAGTTCTTGGATCAGTGGGATCTCTTCTGGGGTAGAGGTGACCTGTAAAAGGGGGACGGGTTGGACTGGAAACAGAGGGGCACCAGTATCCCACGTATCCCTTGGTTGGGGGCGGGGAGGGCCTGTGGGTTGACTGGCAGTGTACGAGGCCTGGCTGGTAAGGCAGACGAGCTCAGAGCATGGATTGGCTCTGGGGACTGGGATATTGTAGCCATCACAGAAACGTGGCTGACAGAAGGACAGGACTGGCAGCTCAGTGTTCCAGGATACAGAATCTGCAGGCGTGACAGAAGGACAAGGAAGTGAGGAGGGGAGTTGCCCTTCTGATAAGGGAGGATATAACAACAGTGTTTAGAGAGGATATTCTTTCGTGGTCATCAAATGGAGTCATATGTTTAGAAGTTAGAAACAAGAAGGGGTGGTCACTCTGCTGGGGCTCTATTATAGACCCCCTAATAACCAGCGTGTACTAGAGGACCAGATGTGTATAGAGACTGGAGATAACAAACAGAATAATAGGGTACTATTGTTTGTAGGTTTTAATTTCTCCTGCGTTTACTGGGCCTCCTGGAGAATCAAAGGCCTGTACGGAGTGCAATTTGTCAAATGTATTCAAGAAAGTTTCCTTAATCAAGATGTAGAGGGTATTAACTCAACATCCCCTCAGAAACCCAGGTCAAGCAAGTGACTCAAGTGTCAGCCAGAGAGCACTTTGTGTCCAGTGACCACAATTGTTTTCCTTTAACATAGTTATGGAGAGATATCAGACAGGTCCACAGATTAACGTGTGAAACTGGAGCAGGGCCAGTTATGGGGTGATTAGGCAGGATTGAACAGAGTTTGAAACCAAAAGAGAAAACGCTGGAAAGTCTCAGCAGGTCTGGCAGCATCTGTAAGGGGAGAAAAGAGCTGACGTTTCGAGTCTAATTGATCCTTTGTCCAAACTTCCAATGATACCAGCATCCGCAGTAATTTGCTTTTATTTGAGCAGAGGTTAATTGGATGAATTAAAAATCACACATCACCAACAGATTCATTTAATAGCATTAACATTCGAAGCGCAGGTGATCATTCGAAAAGATGAAAGGCTAAATGTGTTTGATATTACATTCCATGACACTGCAATCCTGTTGCTATAAATTCTGTGCCTTTTGATAGTGCTCCACAACCACCGGATGAAGCATTGCTCCGAAACCTAATGCTTCCAAATAAACTTGTTGGACTGTAAGCTGATCTTGTGTGATTTTTAGCTTTGTCCACACCAGCCCAACACCGGCTCCTCCACATTATGTCTACCATCAACTGGGTGAGTCTGTTTGAAGGAAAAGGAATGACTGGCAAATGGGGATCTTTTATAAGTGTGATTTAAGAATCCAGGGCCGAGATATCCTTGTTAGAGTGAAGAAAAAATCTGGCAGGTGTAGGGATCATTGGCTGATGATGGATATTGAGACCCTGTTCAGGAAAATGAAAACAGGATGCATTGAAGTTAAGCTTTACGTATCTTTTTCCAGTCCGAAAGACACGATCAACCTGTGGAGACCCTGCAATCCTCTAAGGTCCTTGCCTCAGTCATGATCTGCGAAATTCACTCCAATGTCTGTGACTCTCTTGATCCTGTACGACAAGACCCATTATCTTTTTAACACCCACCCACTATCTGTGTAATATCCCTCGTGCCTTTCTCCCACCCTGTCAATGTGAGCTCCTCTCGTCTGTCCATCATCTACACTTCTCCATAACCTTCTTCAGCTCTTACACCCCTATCTGTGTAAATGTCACCCTCCCCTTCAAACGTTCTCACTTTGACCAAACTGGAGGAGGTTACTAATGCTCCCTTATCTGTGAAAATGTCTCCAACCGAATTGCTGTCCTTATCTCCTTGTAAAAATGTCAGATTCCACACCCTCAATGTCTAGATAACCTGTAGAACCTGAGCCTTTCTATAATAATAAATATCTTCAGTCACAACTGCCCTCAGTATATCAGTTTGTTCTTCTAATCGTGATTTCCACAATCAGCAGCATCGATCCCTTTGTTAATTCTTCAAAAAACTCAATCAATTTCTTGAGACATAATTCCCCACGCACAAAGCAATACTGACATTGCCTTTCTGAACACATGCAAATCCTGTCCCTCATGATTACCTCCTTCAAGTTGCCCACCACTGACATCAGGCTAACTGGTCTGCAGTTCCCTGGCTTTGTCCTTACCAGCTTGCTTAAATAGTGGCACCACATTAACCAACCTCCAGTCTTCCGACGCTTCACCTGTGACTATTGATGATACAAATATCTCAGCAAGCGCCCAAGCAATCACTTGCCTAGCTTCCCACAGAATTCTAGGGTACACCTGATAAGGTCCAGGGCATATGTCACCTTTATGCGTTTCAAGACATCCAGCGCCTCCTCCTCTGTAACATGGGCATGTTTCAAGATATCTCCTTCTATTTCCCAACATTTGTATATTTCATGTCCTTGTCCACTGTAAACACTGATGTAACATACTTGTTTAA